>NC_079196.1:221081702-221284202 GCF_029499605.1 Hyla sarda | reverse complement strand
AACTCCCCCACCCGCAGTGGTCTTCAACCTGCGGACCTCCAGAGGTTTCAAAACTACAACTCCCAGCAAGCCCGGGCAGCCATCGGCTGTCCGGGCTTGCTGGGAGTTGTAGTTTTGAAACCTCCGGAGGTCCGCAGGTTGAAGACCACTGCGGCCTTCAACATCATCCAGCCCCCTCTCACCCCCTTTAGTTCTGAGTACTCACCTCCGCTCGGCGCTGGTCCGGTCCTGCAGGGCTGTCCGGTGAGGAGGTGGTCCGGTGAGGAGGTGGTCCGGGCTGCTATCTTCACCGGGGAGGCCTCTTCTAAGCGCTTCGGGCCCGGCTTCAGAATAGTCACGTTGCCTTGACAACGACGCAGATACGTCGTTGTTAAGGCAACGGCTCTATTCCGGGCCGGAAGCGCGGAGAAGAGGCGCCCCCGGTGAAGATAGCAGCCCGGACCACCTCCTCACCGGACCACCTCCTCACCGGACAGCCCTGCAGGACCGGACCAGCGCCGAGCGGAGGTGAGTACTCAGAACTAAAGGGGGTGAGAGGGGGCTGGATGATGTTGAAGGCCGCAGTGGTCTTCAACCTGCGGACCTCCGGAGGTTTCAAAACTACAACTCCCAGCAAGCCCGGACAGCCGATGGCTGCCCGGGCTTGCTGGGAGTTGTAGTTTTGAAACCTCTGGAGGTCCGCAGGTTGAAGGCCGCAGTGGTCTTCAACCTGCGGACCTCCGGAGGTTTCAAAACTACAACTCCCAGCAAGCCCGGACAGCCGATGGCTGCCCGGGCTTGCTGGGAGTTGTAGTTTTGAAACCTCTGGAGGTCCGCAGGTTGAAGACCACTGAGGGCGAATGATGAGAAGAGGATGATGAAGGGGGGGGGGGGGTGTGGGGATGATGAAGGGGGGTGGGGATGATGAAGGGGGGGGTGTGGGATGATTACAAGGGGATGATGAAGGGGGGATGTGTGGGATAAGGGGATGTGTGGGATGATAAGGGGATGATGAAGGGGGGATGTGTGGGATGATGACAAGGGGATGATGAAGGGGGGATGTGTGGGATGATAAGGGGATGTGTGGGATGATGACAAGGGGATGATGAAGGGGGGATGTGTGGGATGATGACAAGGGGATGATGAGGATGTTAATGACGGGTCTGGATGATGACAGGGGGGGATGAGGTATTTCCCACCCTAGGCTTATACTCGAGTCAATAACTTTTCCTGGGATTTTGGGTTGAAATTAGGGGTCTCGGCTTATACTCGGGTCGGCTTATACTCGAGTATATACGATATATATATATATATATATATATATATATATATATATATATATATATATATATTACAGAGAGTATAGGAAAATGACACCTTTTCAAGCACAGTAGGCAGAGATACAGCACCTCATCACTATACAGGGGCCAATTAATATCTCTTCTCCAAGACTACATACAGTATATCTACCACAAGGACCAATATTACCAATATTATTGCAAACCATCACTAGGCTTTGAGGGGTATAATCCTGCTGTAGACCTTATGTAGGTAATTTTAGTACAGTGGCTCAGATGGCATCTTTTCTGATTGCAGTCATTCACTTTTCTTTTTCTTTTCCATCTGGTCCAGACCACCTTAACCCTTAAGGGTCAAGCCCATTTTGACCTTAAGGACCAGGCCAATTTTATTTTAGCGTTTTCATTTTTTCCTCCTCTCCTTCTAAAATCCATAACTCTTCCATTCATAGACCCATATGAGGGCTTGACTTGTGCATGACCAATTGTACTTTGTAATGAAATGTCTCATTTTACCAAAAAATGTACGGCAAACACCCCCCACCCAATTTTTTTGTGAAGAAATTGAAATGAAAACCACCATTTTGCACATTTTGGAGGGTTTCATTTTCACACTGAACCATTTACAGTAAAAATTACATGTTTTATTTATTGTATGGGTCAGTACAATGAAAATGATATGCATCTTTACATACTATTCTATGATTGTGCTGCTTTTAAAAAATATCTAACTTTTTGTACGTTTAAAATAGTTTGGAATAAAATGTGACAAAAAAAAAACTGCAATTCTGAACTTTTGGACTTTTTACATTTACGCAGTTCACCATATGGGGCCATTAAGATGATATTTTGATAGTTCAGACATTTACACACGCGGCCATACCAAATATGTTTATAAAAAATGTTTTATATACTTTTTGAGGGGTAAAACGGGAAAAATTGACAATTTTCATTTTTATTGGGGGAGGGAATTTTTCACATTTTTTTTTTACACTTTTTATGTCTCCATAGGGGACTATCTATAGCAATCATTTCATTGCTAATACTGTTCAGTGCTATGCATAGGGCATAGCACAGATCAGTGTTATCGGCGATCTTCTGCTCTGGTCTGCTCGATCTCAGACCAGAGCAGAAGACACCTAGAGATGGATGGAGGCAGGTGAGGGGACCTCTGTCCACCATTCTAGATGATCGGATCCCCTGTAGCGCAAGACACGGGCATCGCTTCGATGCTGGAGGTCATGTACAGGACGTAAATGTACGCCCTGGTGTGCAAAGTACCTCTGCACCAGTATGTACATTTACGTCAGTGGTCGTTAAGGGGTTAAACACTTCTTCTGTTTTTGGCTTATCTTTGTAGTAGGGTGCCCTCCTTAGTGATCCACAAAAAAAGGTTCCCCTATGTGCAAGATCAGAGGCTAAAGCAATCGGCACATCCCCAGACCACTATTCACACACAAAAAGAAAGATTTTTGTACATATTTATTAACAATACAACAGTGTTGCTGATATCTCATCACTGTATACACCATACACTGATGAGATATAACCACCATACACTGATGAGATATAACCACCATACACTGATGAGATATTACCACCATACACTGATGAGATATTACCACCATACACTGATGAGATATAACCACCATACACTGATGAGATATAACCACCATACACTGATGAGATATAACCACCATACACTGATGAGATATTACCACCATACAGTGATGAGATATTACCACCATACAGTGATGAGATATTACCACCATACACTGATGAGATATTACCACCATACACTGATGAGATATTACCACCATACACTGATGAGATATTACCACCATACACTGATGAGATATTACCACCATACACTGATGAGATATTACCACCATACACTGATGAGATATTACCACCATACACTGATGAGATATTACCACCATACACTGATGAGATATTACCACCATACACTGATGAGATATTACCACCATACACTGATGAGATATTACCACCATACACTGATGAGATATTACCACCATACACTGATGAGATATTATCACCATACACTGATGAGATATTACCACCATACACTGATGAGATATTACCACCATACACTGACGAGAAATTACGACCATACACTGATGAGATATTACCACCATACAGTGATGAGATATTACCACCATACACTGATGAGATATTACCACCATACACTGATGAGATATTACCACCATACACTGATGAGATATTACCACCATACACTGATGAGATATTACCACCATACACTGATGAGATAGAACCACCATACACTGATGAGATATGACCACCATACAGTGATGAGATATGACCACCATACACTGATGAGATATTACCCCCATACACTGATGAGATATTACCACCATACACTGATGAGATATTACCACCATACACTGATGAGATATTACCACCATACACTGATGAGATATTACCACCATACAGTGATGAGATATTACCACCATACACTGACGAGAAATTACGACCATACACTGATGAGATATTACCACCATACACTGATGAGATATTACCACCATACACTGATGAGATATTACCACCATACACTGATGAGATATTACCACCATACACTGATGAGATATTACCACCATACACTGATGAGATAGAACCACCATACACTGATGAGATATTACCACCATACAGTGATGAGATATTACCACCATACACTGATGAGATATTACCACCATACACTGACGAGAAATTACGACCATACACTGATGAGATATTACCACCATACAGTGATGAGATATTACCACCATACACTGATGAGATATTACCACCATACACTGATGAGATATGACCACCATACAGTGATGAGATATGACCACCATACAGTGATGAGAAATTACGACCATACACTGATGAGAAATTACCACCATACACCATACAACTCGTCTCTGCAGAACCTGCTGGACAAACATAGGCTCAACATTTTACCAACACCAATAGTGTTCCATCAATAATAAAGCACACTTTGGTGTTTCACGCAGTAGGATAGGTAGATCCGATCATCCAGGATGGCAGGCGGAGGTCCCATCACCGACCGTCTCCTGGGGTCTTCTGCTCTGGTCTGAGATCGAGCAGATTAGAGCAGAAGATAGTCGATAACACTGATTAGTGACATGCCCTATGCATAGCACTGAACAGTATGAGCAATCAAGTAAAAAAATGTGAAAAATCCTCTCCCCAACAAAAATGTAAATCATGCGTTTTTCCCATTTTACCCCCCAAAAAGTAAAAAAAAAATGTATAAACATATTTGGTATCGCTGGGTCCGTGAAAGTCTGAACTATCAAATATTTGTTAATTATCTCGTACGGTGAACGAGGTGAACGTAAAAAAGAAAATTCAAAATTGCTGTTTTATTTCACATTTTATTAAAAATTTTTATTAAAAAAACAAAAATGGTATGGATAAAAACTACAGATCACAGCGCAAAAAATGAGCCCTCATACTGCCCCGTATATGGAAAAATGAGAACGTTAAAGGGGGTCAAAATAGGGCAATTTCAAACATAATAATTTTGTCAAAATAGTTTGAGATTTTTTTTAAGCGGTAAAATTATAAAAAGGCATATACTATGGTATCATTTTAATCATATTGACCCACCGATTAAAGAAAACATGTCATTTTTACCGTAAAGTGTACAGCGTGAAAACAAAACCTTCCAAAATTTGCTAAATTGTGGTTTTCTTTTCAATTTTCCTACATAAATAATATTTTTTTGGTTGTGCCATACATATTATGGTAAAATAAGTGATGTCATTACAATGTAAAATTGGTGACGCAAAAAACAAGCCCTCATATGGGTCTGTGGATGGAAATATAAAAGAGTTATGATTTTTAGAAGGCTGAAGAGGATAATACGAAAATGCAAAAATAAAATTGGCCTGGTCCTTATAAATCAACTGGTGCCAGAACGTTAAACAGATTTTTAAATCACTTCTATTAAAAAAATCTAAATCCTTCCAGTACTTTTTAGGAGCTGTATACTAAAGAGAAATCCAAAAAAGAAATGCGTTTCCTCTGATGTCCTGACCACAGTGCTCTCTGCTGACCTCTGCTGTCCATTTTAGGATCTGTCCATAAAAGCATATGTTTGTTATGGGGATTTTCTCCAGTTCCTAAAATGGACAGCAGAGGTCAGCAGAGAGCACTGTGGTCATGACATCAGAGGAAATGCATTTCTTTTTTTGGATTTCTCTTTAGTATACAGCCCCTAAAAAGTACTGGAAGGATTTAGATTTTTTTTTAATAGAAGTGATTTAAAAATCTGTTTAACTTTCTGGCACCAGTTGATTTAAAAAAAAAAAAAAAAAAAAAGTTTTCCACGGTAGTACCCCTTTAAGGGGTTAAAAGAATTTAAGGTTTAGGTAACTTACCTGTAGAATATGGCTTGTGGATCCTTATGGTTAAATCTATACTGTAAAAAAAAATAAAAAAAAAATAAAAGGATGTTCATGATTATTGCTACTATTTATTTTTATAGGTTTTTTGTTTTAAACTCCATGAAGATTTAATCTGCGGTATAGCGGGAAATCTTTTCCTAATAAGACCATTTAACCCCTTAAGGACCCAGCCATTTTACACCTTAGGACCCGGCCATTTTTTGCACATCTGACCACTGTCACTTTAAACATTAATAACTCTGGAATGCTTTAAGTTATCATTCTGATTCCGAGATTGTTTTTTCGTGACATATTCTACTTTAACATAGTGGTAAACATTTTTGGTAACTTGCATCCTTTCTTGGTGAAAAATCCCAAAATTTGATGAAAAATTTGAAAATTTTGCATTTTTCTAACTTTGAAGCTCTCTGCTTGTAATAAAAATGGATATTCCAAATATTATTTTATTTTATTCACATATACAATATGTCTACTTTATGTTTGCATCATAAAATTGACGAGTTTTTACTTTTGGAAGACACCAGAGGGCTTCAAAGTTCAGCAGCAATTTTCCAATTTTTCACAAAATTTCCAAAATCACAATTTTTCAGGGACCAGTTCAGGTTTGAAGTGGATTTGAAGGGTCTTCATCTTAGAAATACCCCACAAATGACCCCATTATAAAAACTGCACCCCCCAAAATATTCAAAATGACATTCAGTCAGCATTTTAACCCTTTAGGTGTTTCACAGGAATAGCAGCCAAGTGAAGGAGAAAATTCACAATTTCCATTTTTTACACTCGCATGTTCTTGTAGACCCAATTTTTGAATTTTTACAAGGGGTAAAAGGAGAAAATGTATACTTCTATTTGTAGCCCAATTTCTCTCGAGTAAGCACATACCTCATATGTCTATGTAAAGTGTTCAGCGGGCGCAGTAGAGGGCTCAGAAGGGAAGGAGCGACAAGGGGATTTTGGAGCGTACGTTTTTCTGAAATGGTTTTTGGGGGGCATGTCCCATATAGGAAGCCCCTATGGTGCCAGAACAGCAAAAAATACCCACATGGCATACCATTTTGGAAACTAGACCCCTTGAGGAACGTAACAAGGAATAAAGTGAGCCTTAATACCCCACAGGTCTTTCACGACTTTTGCATATGTAAAAAAAAATTAAAAAAAATTCAATAAAATGTGTGCTTCCCCCCAAATTTCACATTTTTGCAAGGGTTAATAGCAGAAAATAGCCCCCAAAATTTGTAACCCCATCTCTTCTGAGTATGGAGGTACCCCATAAGTTGACATGAAGTGCACTATGGGCGAACTACAATGCTCAGAAGAGAAGGAGTCATATTTGGCTTTTTGAGAGCAAATTTTGCTTGGGGGCATGTCGCATTTAGGAAGCCTAAATGGTGCCAGGACAGCAAAATAACCCCCACATGGCATACCATTTTGGAAACTAGACCCCTTGTAGAACGTAACAAGGGGTACAATGAGCATTTACCCCCCACTGGTGTCTGTCAGATCTTTGGAACAGTGGGCTGTACAAAATTTTTAATTTGCGCAGCCCACTGTTCCAAAGATCTGTCAGACACCAGTGGGGTGTAAATTCTCACTGCACCTCTCATTACATTCCGTGAGGGGTGTAGTTTCCGAAATGGGGTCACATATGGGGTTTTTTTTTTTTTTGCGTTTGTCAAAACCGCTGTAACAATCAGCCACCCCTGTGCAAATCACCTCAAATGTACATAGTGCACTCTCCCTTCTGAGCCTTGTTGTGCGCCCCCAGAGCACTTTGCGCCCACATATGGGGTATCTCCGTAGTCGGGAGAAGTTGCATTACAAATTGTGGGGGGCTTTTTTCCCTTTTACCTCTTGTCAAAATGAAAAGTATAGGGCAACACCAGCATGTTAGTGTAAAAAAATTTTTTTTTTACACTAACATGCTGGTGTAGACCCCAATTTCACCTTTTCATAAGGGGTGAAAGGAGAAAAAGCCCCCCAAAATTTGTAAGGCAATTTCTCCCGAGTACGGCGATACCCCATATGTGTCCCAAAACTGTTGCCTTGAAATACGACAGGGCTCCGAAGTGAGAGCGCCATGTGCATTTGAGGCCTGAATTAGGGATTTGCATTGGGGTGGACTTAGGGGTATTCTACGCCAGTGATTCCCAAACAGGGTGCCTCCAGCTGTTGCAAAACTCCCAGCATGCCTGGACAGTCAACGGCTGTCCAGCAATACTGGGAGTTGTTGTTTTGCAACAGCTGGAGGCTCCATTTTGAAAACAGTGGCGTACCAGACGTTTTTCATTTTTATTGGGGAGGGGAGGGGGCTGTGTAGGGGTATGTGTATATGTAGTGTTTTTTACTTTTTATTTTATTTTGTGTTAGTGTAGTGTAGTGTTTTTAGGGTACAGTCACACGGGCGGGGGGTTACAGCGATTTTCCCGCTGCGAGTTTGAGCTGCCGCGCAAAATTTGCTGCATCGCAAACTTGCAGCCTGATACTCACTGTAAGCCCCTGCCCATGTGAAAGTACCCTGTACATTCACAGGGGGGGACCTCCAGCTGTTGCAAAACTACAACTCCCAGCATGCACAGTCTATCAGTGCATGCCGACAGTTATAGTTTTGCAACAGCTGGAGGCACACGGGTTGGGAAACACTGAGTTAGGAAACAGACAATGTTTCCCAACCAGTGTGCCTCCTGTTGTTGCAAAACCACAACTCCCAAACATTCTCAGGCATGCTGGGAGTAGTAGTTCGGCAACATCTTTAGAGCCAGATGTTGCCGAACTACAACTCCCAGCATGCTTGGAGTTGTAGTTTTGCAACATCTGGAGGACTACAGTTTGCAGACCACTAATACAGTGGTTCCCAATCTGTGCCCTTCCAGATGTTGCAAAACTACAACTCCCAGTATGCCAAAACTGTCCAGGCATGCTGGGAGTTGTAGTTCTGCAACATCTGAAGGGCCAGATGTTACAGAACTACAACTCCCAGCATGCCTGGACAGTAAGGGCATGCTGAGGATGTGTAGTTTTGCAACATCTGGAAGGGCACAGTGGTTTCCAAACTGTGGACCTCCAGATGTTGCAAAACTGCAACTCCCAGCATGCCCAGACGCCAAGGGCTGTCTGGGCATGCTGGGAGTTGTAGTATATAGGGTCCCAATACAGCAATGCATGTCGCTTTACGGCGACGTGCATTGCTGTAAAGGGCCCGACCGCGGCTGAAGATCTACACACCTGTCGCCGCCGCCGCCATCTTCCTCGCCGGGATCCGGGTCTTCAGGGACGAGGTAAGTACCGGGGCCGGGCCCCAGCACTCCCCCGTCCCCCGCCGCATCCTCCGGTCTTCCTCCCGTCCTCTCCGAACTTCAAGGGGCCGGGCAGGACGGGAGGAAGTAACCGCCCCCCCTCCTGCGATTGGTCGGTTAACTAACCGACGGATCGCAGGGGATCGGAGGAGGTGGCAGGCTTGCCACCTCTCTCCTATGCTTTAGCATGGTCCTGGCTGTCTGTGACAGCCGGGATTATGCGAAATTACCGGGCGGTCGGGTCCCAGAGACCCGATCAGCCCGGTATCGCCGCAGATCGCAAGGGCGATTTCCCTTGCGATTTGCGGCGATCGCCGACATGGGGGGCATACATGGCCCCCCTCGGCGTTTGCCCTGGATCCCTGCTGAAGGATTTCAGCAGGGATCCGCTTCCGATCTCCGCCGGGTGAGCGGCGGAGACCAGGAAAAGACATGACGTATGCATACGTCATGGGTCCTTAAGACCCAGGGTGTGATGGCGTATGCATACGTCATGGGTCCTGAACAGGTTAAAGGGGTACTCCGGTGAAAACCTTTTTTCTTTTAAATCAACTGGTGGCAGAAAGTTAAACATATTTGTAAATTACTTCTATTAAAAAAATCTTAATCCTTCCAGTACTTATTAGCTGCTGAATGCTACAGAGGACATTTCTTTCTTTTTGGAATACTGATGACATCACGAGCACAGTGCTCTCTGCTGACATCTCTGTCCATTTTAGCAACCATGCATAGCGGATGCATAGCAGATGTATGCTAAGGGCAGCATGGTGGCTCAGTGGTTAGTACTGCTGCCTTGCAGTGCTGGGGCCTTGGGTTCAAATCCCACAAAGGACAAAAGTAAATAAAGACTTATTATTATTATAATAACATAAGCAGAGAGAACTGTGGTCATGATGTCATCAGAGAGCATTCCAAAAAGAAAAGAATTTCCTCTGTAGTATTCAGCAGCTAGTAAGTACAGGAAGGATTAAGATTTTTTAATAGAAGTAATTTACAAATATGTTTAACTTTCTGCCACCAGTTGATTTAAAAGAAAAAAGGTTTTCACCGGAGTACCCCTTTAAGCACAAAAAACATACATTACACCAAAGCAAAACAAGGAAGCACGTTGAGCAAATGAAAAATATATTCGAGTGTTCACATGATGCCGATCAGTTGCAAAAAATCGAGATAAAAAATTTCTAAACAAATAGGCCCGGTCCTGGATTTTTTAAAGCATGACTTTTAAAAACCTTGTATAATGCAGTTTTATTACGTCTTCAAAGCAAGGACAGTGTGTATTTCTCATTCCATATTATTAGTAATTATTATTAGTAATTATTATTATTAATAATAATAAGGTTAAAGCACCAAGACCGTCTTTATACATTTCTTGATGAGTAGCGTATTTTTCGCCCTATAGGACGCACCGGCATAAAAGAGGCACCCAATTTTTAAGGTGCAAAATCTAGGAAAAAAAAAGATTCTGCACCCAACAGTGATCTTCAACCTGCGGACCTCCAGATGTTGCAAAACTACAACTCCCAGCATGCCCGGACAGCCGTTGGCTGTCCGAGCATGCTGGGAGTTGTAGTTTTGCAACATCTGAAGGTCCGCAGGTTGAAGACCACTGGTAGAGGAGGTAGTAATCATGTGTCCCCGCCGCTCCGGGCCCGTCACCGCTTCCCTGGATGTCGCTCCATCGCTGCCGCCGCGTCCCCGTGGTGTCCCCGACGCTCCGGATGTCTTCTTCCCCGGGATCCACGCTCTCCGTCGCCGTCATCCCGTCGCTACGCACGCCGCTCCTATTGAATGACGGGACGGCGTGATGACGTCGAAGGAGAGCGCCTGCCAGGCAAGGGATCCCGCCACGGAGCAGACACCGAGGAGGCAGGTAAGGTCCCTCCCGGTGTCCTGTAAGCTGTTCGCCATTTGCCTCTTAGCCCTTGATAAAGCCACAGCCTGTGGCGAAACGTCGGGCGGGCGGGCAATGTGTTAGATTTTTAATTGTCTCACACTATAGACTGTGGACTGCAGCCACAGTCTATTTTTTCAATTCACTTCTATAGCATGCAGTGTCATGCCAATCAATGCATTATGGATCAATATGTGTGAGGTTATTTTAATCTTGGCTCATTAAACGTTAAGTTTTATATTGGGTGGGAAATTTAGGGTCTCAGTGACCGCTTAGCGGTCAAATGTTAATAATATTGGATTTACCCTCCACTCATAGGTCCCTTTTGTTGCACCCTGTAAGCTGTTCAGGACGCAACAATTTCACCGCGGTGGTCCCGAACAGCCCGACTGAGCAGCCGGGTTAGTGTCACTTTCGCTTCAGACGCGGCGGTCAGCTTTGATCGCCGGATCTGAAGGGTTAATACAGGGCATCACCCCGATCGGTGATGTCCTGTATTAGCCGCGGGTCCCGGCCGTTGATGGCAGCAGGGACCGCCGCGATAGGGGTGTATTCACCGTATAAGACGCACCAACTTTTCCCCCCCAGTTTTGGGCAAGAAAAAGTGCGTCTTATACGGCGAAAAATACGGTACTTTTTATGTTATTTTAGGGATTTATCTAAAATATTAAATAAAATTTGATTTAAAAAAAAGAATAGCATTAACAACAAGATATAATGAGAATTAGGAGAGCTGTGTACAACAGGAATTATCATTGGAGTGATTGTGTGATGAAGTGAACAGACTCTCTGGCTTATAGTGGTGGTGGTGCGTGATCCTCACTGTTGGTCATGCATATACTGTATGTTGTAAGAAAACAGATATTAACTAAATAAAAGCAATGGTCTGTGCGTAGGATCCATTCTGTCACCACTGCCCCCCCAGCTGAGCCTCACAGATTACAAAGCACTGAATATGGGAATTATTCATCAATGTTGTATGATCCAGGTCGGACATGAAATTGTCCCAAATTTTTGTGCAAATTTCTTGGTTGCTCAAAAATTTGCAAGTCCTGTCTAGAGATGAGCGAACTTACAGTAAATTCGATTCGTCACGAACTTCTCGGCTCGGCAGTTGATGACTTTTCCTGCATAAATTAGTTCAGCTTTCAGGTGCTCCGGTGGGCTGGAAAAGATGGATACATTCCTAGGAAAGAGTCTCCTAGTACTGTATCCACCTTTTCCAGCCCACCAGAGTACCTGAAAGCTGAACTAATTTACGCAGGATAAGTCATCAACTGCCGAGCCGAGAAGTTTGAGACTAATTGAATTTACTGTAAGTTCGCTCATCTCTACTCCTGTCATCACGCTTCCCACCGATGCAGATCTGTAAACCACTTTTATTGTAAAAATTCAAGTCTTCCAGTTTTTATCAGCTTTTACATGTCCTAGAGGAAGTTATGTAGTTCTCTCTGCCGCCACCTCTGTCCATGTCAGGAACTGTCCAGAGCAGGACCAATTAACATAGCAAAACTCTTAGCAGTACCTGACACGGACAGAGGTGGCCACAGAGAGCACCATGTCTGACCGGAAAGACTAAATGACTTCCTCCAGGGCATTAGGGCTGTTAAACCCCCGTGTTAGACAGGAATATCCTACTGAACTTGCCCTGAATGTTTTATGTCTATATTTTCATAGTGGAGCGCTATCATCACTTTAGTAAGTTAAAGGGGTACTTCAGTGGAAAACTGGTGCCAGAAAGTTAAAAAGATTTGTAAATGATCTAATAAATACAACAGCGGCGCACTAGATGTATAATTAAGCAGCCTTGATACAATGGAGGGAATCCCTGTTTTTTCGCTCTAGAATGGGGGTTATTTAAACAATAGTATTGTGCATTGGCGCCATAGTAGGACCTACACTGTATGGCACTTACTTAGAGTTCATGCAGAGTTAACCGATAAAGCGCAGCTTCACTTCAAGCTTGCGGTTCTTTGACTTCTACTTCTCTGTTGTGGTCCCGGATAACTGGCAGAACCTAGATGAAGTCCTGTAACGTGTGCGGAGTACCGTGATGACGGGAGAACTGCCCCGGGCCGGAATCGCCTCACCGGTTAGCTTCCCTGGTAATACGATATTGTGCCGTGACCCGATAAAACTGCTAGTGATGTCACTACTGCAACCGCGCAGGGCCAAAAAGGATCTTATGTGTTTCAGAAAGTACTCTTTCCTTCCTCAGGGATCCTTCCTATGCTTTCCTTCCTCAGGGATCCTTCCTTCTCAGAGATTTGTAAATTACTTCGTTTTAAAAATAGTAATTCTTCCAGTACTTATCAGCTGTTGTATGCTCCATAGGAAGTTAGATAGTTACATAGTTAGTACGGTTGAAAAAAGACATACGTCCATCAAGTCCAAGCAGGGAATTGAAGGCTAGGTTGTATTACTTTCTGGAGTTCTTTCCAGTCTGACTACAGTGCTCTCTGCTGACACCTCTGTCCGTATCAGGAACTGTC
The DNA here is from genome assembly GCF_029499605.1 of Hyla sarda. Lineage (NCBI taxonomy): Eukaryota > Metazoa > Chordata > Amphibia > Anura > Hylidae > Hyla > Hyla sarda. The sequence goes on along the minus strand of NC_079196.1, from coordinate 221,270,792 downwards.
CAGAGCAGGATTGGTTTGCTATGGGGATTTGCTCCTGCTCTGGACAGTTCCTGATACGGACAGAGGTGTCAGCAGAGAGCACTGTGGTCAGACAGAAAGGAACTCCAGAAAGAAATACAACTTCTTGTGGAGCATACAACAGCTGATAAGTACTGGAAGAATTAATATTTTTAAATAGAAGAAATTTACAAACCTGTTTAACTTTCTGGCACCAGTTGATTTAAAAAAAAAGAATAATTCCACTGGAGTACCCCTTTAAAAATCCCTGTAGAAAAGGTTAATTTGTAATGCCATTTCTAACCACCGGGTGCGCTGTTTATAATTAACAAGTTCCATAGCACAAAAAAAAAACAGTTTTCCACTGGAGGACCCTTCTAATCAGCATCATCATTCACTGTGTTCACTGAAGATCTGAAATGCAGTTATTGCTGCACAAGGGGGTCCCACCGATACAGGATCCTTATTGTTAATTGATAAATGTCCAAGTCTAACATTTTGACTAATTTGTGTAATTTGATTCTCTTTATCTACTTTTAGGAATTATGTGTAAATGTGATGTAGTATTAGGTGAAATGTATGCAGAAATATAGATAATTCTGATGGATTCATCAAATCATAAATACCCCTGTAACACAGTATATACTGCCTGCAGAACACTGCACTGTCTAGACCAATGATTCCTAACCGGTGTGCCTCCAGCTGTTACTAAACTACACATACTGGGGGATGTAGCTATGTAACAGCTGGAGGCACACTAGTTGGGAAACACTGATCTAGACTGAAGAAATACATAAAGAATCTTCTACATGTCCTGGCAGCGGCTGCATTCACACTACTAAGGGCACCAGCAGATTGATGACCGGTTTTTAGAAAGAAAAAGAAAAAGAAATGCATCTAATTGTATGAAAAATATAGTAACCCAAATAAATGGACTTTTACTAGAAATCATAAGTTGAGAATAATGTTAGATTAGTAATAAATCCAGGGAATGGTTATATCTCCATAGGACAATCCAACAGACTGACCCTGTAATGTCCTGGAGCAGTGGTCTCCAACCTGTGGACCTCCAGATGTTGCAAAACTACAAATCCCAGCATGCCCGGACAGCCGTTGGCTGTCCGGGCATGCTGGGATTTGTAGTTTTGCTACATCTGGAGGTCCGCTGGTTGGAGACCACTGTCCTGGAGCTTCTCTACTGATGTCTTTGTCAGAGATGAATGATGTCCCCTGTAAAGTGTAATAGATCCTCATATGTAATGGAACCATTCACTTACATGTATTAATGTATATGAGACGGAGCAGAATAGTGACAGATTTCTCCCAATGTAACAATCTTTCCATCAGTGAGAAGAATTTATATTGTGCTGGGACAATCCCGGCCGGATGATCATAGATCTATAATGACCCCGGAGGAACAAAGATGTTTATGATCCCATCACTGGATTCATGTCTCTTGGGTCCTCATCATTTATTATGTTTTATCTTCTAAGATTTTATTTTATATTTCATAAATATATTTTAATTCATTAAGAGATGTATTCTGTGGTTCCATAAAAATACTGTGTCAGTCTATATGAGACAACATGTAATCATTGAATATATTCATGGCTGGATTATATAGTGTGGACACAAGAGGTCCAGGCCCTTCAGTCTTCTCCATTTACAAAATGCACAACTACTGTATGTACCGTTATCCTTAAAGGGGACCTCTCATCAAATAAACTTTTGATATATTTTAGATTAATGAATGTTGAATAACTTTCCAATAGCATGTGAATGAAAAATATGCTTCTTTCTATTGTATTTTTCCCGATCAGTCCTGTCAGCAAGCATTTCTGCTGGAGTCCTAAACACTCAGAGCTGCCAGCCTGCTTTGTTCACAGCCAAACAGGCTGTGAACAAAGCAGGCTGGCAGCTCTGAGTGTTCTCCTTGGTGAACTAAGCAGACTGGCAGCTCGTAGTGTTTTGGACTCCAGCATGAGTCTGAAATGCTTGCTGCCAGGACTGGTAGAGAGACCCCTAGTGGTCATTTCTTCAAAATGGAAAATTAAATAGAAAGAAGCATATTTTTTAATAACATGCAATTGTAAAGTTATTCTGCATACATTATAATATATAAAAAGTTTTTTTGATGAGAGGTACCCTTTAATAGTGATGCTTCATCAAATAGTGATGTAGCTGTGCTCACCTTCTGATGTTGTGCTACATACAACAACACTGTATAGCGCTTTATGTCACTAGTAGTGACTGTGATAGCCTGGGGGAGTAGGGTATATGGGAGTGTAGCTGTGCGGTTACTAAGGGTGCTTGTTAACCCTTGCTATTCGTGACGCCAGGCTATTCTCTGTATGCTTGTCCTACCACCACCCTTCCCAAGAGCGATAGGGAGATACGAAAGAATTGATTGTCCACAACCGGAGATTTGCAGAGACTTGTCGGAACTTTTACTGAAGATTTTAGGCAATAATGAACAGGAGCAGTCCATACAACATAGTCTATTAGAGGTTGACAAGTGGTTGGGACCTCGTGAGTCTATTGAGCTTAAGAAGGTAATTGTTGCGGTGATCAACTGGATTTAGGGGTTTAGATTCGGTCCAGTAATCACGCAGCTTTAGCGGGGATTGAGATGTTAACTCACGGTTTAGTTTAGGCTGAGGCCGGCAGGTTTTAGGCCTAGCTTGTCTTAGAAAGTTGCGCAGATCCACCCTGCTAGTCCGGCATCCACGAGAGCAGCAACCCAAGAGATAATGCTGCTTGCTTTGCAGTTCAGGAGCAAGAGAGAGATCAATGGCTGCAGCTCCCTTATATGGGCAGGGACTGGACCAAAGCTCACTGGTCCATACAACTGTCAATCTTCTGTACACAGAATTATGGGTAACATGTGACCCAAGGACCTCCAAAGGTCCTCTAACATACCATAGAGGAATTAACATAGTCACATGACCGAAGGTCCTGCGACGCTAAACAAGGTAAGTATACTATACATTATATTAAATATATACTATTACTAAATATATACATTTATGAACATTGTAGACTTAGAGTAAAGGAGAGGCGACTAAGGGCTGTCCCAGCTGGGGGACCCTACCTGAGCGTAGTTACTCTGACTTTGGGGACCACCACACTAGGTACGGGACACCACATGACCAACACTGTCGAGGTGCAGCCCATGCGTTTGACCGTTTTTGTGATGTCCAGGAATGGTGTTGGTCAGATTCAAAGGTATCCCCTAGAGATGAGCAAATTTTTGGAAAATTCGATTCGGCCAATTCACTGAATTTCCCGCAAAAATTTGGTTCCCTTGCCTCCAAAAGGTGGAAGGGAACAAGGTATTGTCCATTGTAGCAGGTGTGGGGAAAAAATTCCCCTGTAAGGCCCTACTCTCGCCCTATTGATTCCCTTCTTGGCAAGTGTTACTTGCCCTAAAACGGGCAGCCCCACAGAGAAACCTCTCCCTTTTTCCAACTAAAAACCCTGGGAAATAGCAGTGTTTTTAGATGGAAATAGGGAGAGGTTCCTGTGTGGGGCCACCCTTTTAATGGCGAGTTACACTTGATATGAAGGGAATTAATAATGCGAGAGTAGGGCCATAAAGGGGAAGTTTTTACCCCCACCTGTTACACTGGACCATACTTTGTTCCCTTCCACCTTTTTGAGGTCTTTGCTAGAGATGAGCAAACTTTTCATAAATTCGATTTGGCCTATTTGCCGAATTTTCCGAAAAAGTTTTTTTTCTATATTAAAAAAGGCTATTTCTAGCCTACAGACAGCCTCAATAGGGGTATAGAACACTTGGCTGTGTTCTAAAATGCATATGGAGTGTGCTGGGGTAGTGAAATAATACTGTTATTCAGAATAACATGCAGATTACCGGCATCGCTTTTAGAATCACTGCCGCACAGCAGCACAATGACAGAGCCTGGTGGTGGCATCAGTGTCAGGAGACCATATAGTGACTGAATGACACAGCGTGGGGGTTTTGGCAGCATGAGGACACCATATAGTGGCTGAATGACACAGTGTGGACATGTTGGCAGCATGAGGACACCATATAGTGGCTAAATGACACAGCGTGGAGGTGTTGGCAGCATGAGGAGACCATATAGTGGCTGAATGACACAGCGTGGAGGTGTTGGCAGCATGAGGAGACCATATAGTGGCTGAATGACACAGCGTGGAGGTGTTGGCAGCATGAGGAGACCATATAGTGACTGAATGACACAGCGTGGAGGTGTTGGCAGCATGAGGACACCATATAGTGGCTGAATGGCACAGCTTGGAGGTGTTGGCAGCATGAGGACATCATATAGTGGATGAATGACACAGCGTGGAGGTGTTGGCAGTAGGAGGAGACCATATAGTGGATGAATGGCACAGCGTGGAGGTGTTGGCAGCATGAGGAGACCATATAGTGACTGAATGACACAGCGTGGAGGTGTTGGCAGCATGAGGACACCATATAGTGGCTGAATGGCACAGCTTGGAGGTGTTGGCAGCATGAGGACATCATATAGTGGATGAATGACACAGCGTGGAGGTGTTGGCAGTAGGAGGAGACCATATAGTGGATGAATGGCACAGCGTTGAGGTGTTGGCAGCATGAGGACATCATATAGTGGATGCATGACACAGCGTGGAGGTGTTGGCAGCAGGAAGAGACCATATAGTGGATGAATGGCACAGTGTGGAGGTGTTGGCAGCAGGAGGAGACCATATAGTGGATGAATGGCACAGCCCGGAGTTGACAGCAGCATGAGTAGGCACTAGGCCTTCACAATCCCTAAGATTAAAAGATGAATTTAGAAATTTAAAACAAAGATTTTCGACAGCTGGTGATACCTACAATAACAACATTTTTATTCCCAGACCCAGTAGGCATCAGTAAGTACACACCAGGGCTTCACAATCCCTAAGAAAAAACACAACAATTTTTGAAATTTTTGGAGAAGATTTTGGATAGCGGGTGCTACCTAACATAACATTTTAATTTCCCAGGCCCAGCAGCTGCATCAGTAAACCATATATTGCCTGAATGACACAGCCTGGAGTTGGCTGATGCATGAGTACACACCAGGGCTTTACAATCCCTAACAAAAAACACAACAATTTTTGACATTTTTGAAGAAGATTTTGGATAGCAAGTGCTACCTATCATAAAATTGTAATTCCCAGACCCAGGCCCATATATTGCCTGAATGACACAGCCTGGAGTTGGCTGAAGCATGAGGAGACCATTGAAATGTCTGATTTTTTTATTTGAAATTTAAATCAAAGTTTGAGTGTCCCAGATCCCGGTGTGTGGGTACAAAGGACCAAATCTAACAAGCTTCCACAGGGCTCATGTGGCCGTGAGATGTAGGTGCAAAATCTCCATTGCCCTGACCAGCCATTGTTTCAGATACTTTTCGCCAAGGCAAAGCATGTGAAGAACGGCGTGACACCGCCGTGCCCTGCACACATGGTATGCTGAAGGGCCACTGAGACTTGTCCGGGCAGTGGAGGCTTAGGACACAGTGTAGGATGTGGAGGCGGAGACGCACACTGTCACAGGACCAACGGGCTGACAGAGGGGAGCAGGAAGCAGCATGAGTACACAAAAGGGGTTCACAACCCCTAAAATTAAAAGGTGAACGTTGAAATCTCTATTGAAGATGCATGTTAGGTAGTACTGCCATCCAAAAATGTAAGGCCCAAGCCCAGAAGCATCAGTAAGCCAAGTAATTACTGAAACACACAGGAGCAGTCAAGAGCAGTCATCAGCAGTACACCCGAGGGTTTCATAACCCCTTACATTTAAAGATCAATGTTAAAATTTGCATTAAGCATGTATTAAGCTACTGCTAAACATCCAAAAATTAAAGGCCCAAGGCCCGAAGCATCAGTGAGGCAAGTAGTTCCTGAAAGACACAGGATCAGTCAGTAGCAGGCATTGGCAGTACCCAAGAGGGTTTCATAATCCCTTACATTTAAAAATTCACATTAAGCATGTATTTAGCACTCCGCGAGGTCCTAGTGCCATCAGCTTGATCTCGGGCAGAAATTCTGCCCAAAGATTCCACAGTGTGAACCCAGCCTTATAGTACCAATGGGATTCTGCTACAAAAATCAGCCTGAAGAAAGAGCACCACCATTCTTCAGGAAATTCCGCTCACAAATTCCGCTTGAAAAAACATGGGTGCACAGAAAATCCATTGACTTGCATGTACATTATAGTAAGCAGAATCTCTGTCTGTAATTTCAAAGCGGAATTGCAGGCGGAATTTCAGTAGTGTGAACCTAGCCTTAGGTTACAAAGGGCCAAAAAACACCTTCTGTAGTATTACTAGGCTGCTTTTATTTGGTTTGTTCATTTCCTGGTCATACTACTAGCAGACAAGAGAAGTAGATTGTTAATAATCCTGATCAGTGCTATGCCTATTTCTTTTTCCATATTTCTTTTTTCCATATTAAGGGCTATATGAGGGCCGTGATGTGTAGTTTTTACAGTTACCATTTTTGTTTTGATGGGACTTTTTGATTGCTTTTAATGATTTTGATAAAAAAAAAAAATCAATTATAGACATTGGAGTGCTGTTCGGACAGCCAGGTGGCAGGTTAGGACCCTCCCGCCATCCTGTCAGCTGATTGGGACCCAGTGATTTCACAGTGGGTGTCCGATCAGCTCTGCTGAGCTGCAGGGATAATTTTATCCATTTAAGACACCGCAATCAACTTTTAAGAGTTATTGCCAGACATCACCCTGATTGGTGGTGTCTGGCATTAGCCACGGGTCCTGTTATGATGCGTGCTCAGCTCCTGAGCACATGTCATAGAACGGGAGCGTGTGCAGAGCATAAATGGACTTAAGGTCATAAAATAGTGAAGGCAATATCTGTGGCATCTCTCATTGTCATTTGTATATGTGTAGGGGGTCAGCCCCTAGAATGACTAAACTCCAGTACACTGTACTTATAGTGAGAAAGTCCCACAGACTGTCATGCATCTTTCATCCACAAGATGTCACAGTTGTTGTTGTTGCTTTAAGAGAAGAGATCTTTCTGGAGAGGAGGAGGAGCAGGAAGTTCCTGGGACTGTGTGGTGTTCGGCTCTCTATGGCTGTGCTGAGCTGAGGAAAGGGACTTTACAAAGTGGCCTTGAGGGACTGTACAAAGTGTAATCCAGGAGACAGAGCTGAACTGTGATGCTACAGACTGCAGCTGAGAACCAAAGAAAGAGAGGAGAACATCCCTGCAGTGACCTTCAACCAGACAGAACAAGATAAGCAACCTGCAAAGAAACCCAGACCAGTGCATTATAGACTGCAGCTACAGACAGCAAGGGAGAGATCCAGAGACCTGACTGCATCCACCATCACAGAGACTGAGACAAAGCAGCTGTACCTACAGAACTGTGAGTGTGCACCGGTGCTGACCTGTGGTAGGGCATAGAGCAGGTTTCTTTTTTTTTTTTTTTAACTTAGAATTTTATTGATATTTTCATATATTTGAACAGTGCAAAGATACATATGCAATTCACAAGGCTTGCAAGTATTATAGTAATTGTATAGAAATGCACAATCATGGTAAGTAAAATATCACCCTATTACGGGTAAAAACTTTAAGGTAGAACATACAGGACAGGACAGAAAACAACAGCTAACATAAGAAGGAAAGAGAAGGCTCCACGGAGTTATCAGGGTATGAGTGAGAGAAGAAGAAAGGACATATTTGGTATCAATCAAAAAAAGTCTAAAGCTGGACGGTATTATATTTACTCCGCCTCCAGACATCCCATCTGTACAAGAAGTGTGTCACTCTATCTAAGGATTCTGCTATTTTATATTCATACCAACAATTGTTATTGACGCCTCTAATTATTTCTTTGATAGATGGTATCTTGGGAGAGTTCCAGTTTTGTGCAATTTTCTGTCTTACCACTAATAATGTGTGAAGAATCACTGTTTTCTGGTGGTGAGAATATACATTAATGTCTATATTAAGAATGGCTAAATATTGAGTCAATATGATCGGGAAACCACAAATATGTGACAAAAATCTACCCATCTTCCTCCATAATTGTGTAATAACTGGGCAATGCCACCAGATATGAGACAGGGATCCCTCCCCATTACATCTCCAACAACAATCAGGAACGTCAGAGAATTTAGATACTCACTGAGGTGTCAAATACCAACGATATAAAAGTTTCTTAGAGTTCTCTAGATGAGTTATACATTTAGAAAGTGACGGAACCACATAATGGGCTTGGCACCATTGTTGGTCGGAGAATGTAGTTCCCAGTTCTTCTTCCCATTTTAATTTATGCAAAACTGGTGCAGTGGTGTAGGAATCAAGCAAAATAGAGTAGCAATAGGAAATTCCTTTTTTAGGGAAGGATGGAGAGTTTAACCATTTATCTATCAGAGAGGATGGGGCATCATTTGGGGGGTTCACAGAAGTTAATAAATGTCTGATTTGGAGGAACTTATAAAAATCCTTGTTATTAAGACTATATTTTTCCCTAAGATAGTCAAAAGACACAAATGCACCCCCAGACCAAAAGTCCGAAAGTGCTGTCAAGCCTCTCCCTATCCACAATGAGATATTTAAATCAGCAATAGCCGTTTCTAATATTGAGCTATGTAGTGGGAAGAATTTGGTGATGAATAGTTGTTTAGGAAGAACAAATGTACGCCACATGTGTATAATGGCGGCAATAGTGGGATGGGAACATCTTGGATTGTGTTTAAAAAAATGTGCTGCTGTGAGGATATTCTTAATCGTGTTTCTTCCCAAGACTATCGACTCTATATGTACCCAATGTTTGGAAGTGTCGCCAAGCCAGAGGTTACGGAGTTGATCTAAAATTACTGATCTGTAATATTGGAGTACAGATGGACACCCTATTCCCCCTTTGCGAAGAGGTTTATATAAAGTTTCTGCTTTTACTCTGGGGGGTTTATTACACCAAATATATTTCATTAAAATCGTTTGGATATTTTTTAAGTATGATATTGGGAGTAGAATAGGCACGTTTCGAAAAACATATAATATCTTACAAAGGATCATCATTTTTATAGCCGCTAAGCGTCCCAGCCATGATATACCCGCTGTTTTTAGATGTGAGACTATTTTGTTAATGTCTTTCAGTAGTGGGACATAATTATCATTAAAGAGCTGTGATGTAGGGTAGGAGAGCTGAATTCCAAGGTACTGCAAAGAAGATTGTCACGATGCCGGCTGGCAGGTAGTGGATCCTCTGTGCCAGAGAGGGATTGGCGTGGACCGTGCTAGTGGACCGGTTCTAAGCCACTACTGGTTTTCACCAGAGCCCGCCGCAAAGCGGGATGGTCTTGCTGCGGCGGTAGTGACCAGGTCGTATCCACTAGCAACGGCTCACCTCTCTGGCTGCTGAAGATAGGCGCGGTACAAGGGAGTAGGCAGAAGCAAGGTCGGACGTAGCAGAAGGTCGGGGCAGGCAGCAAGGATCGTAGTCAGGGGCAACGGCAGAAGGTCTGGAAACACAGGCAAGGAACACACAAGGAACGCTTTCACTGGCACTAAGGCAACAAGATCCGGCAAGGGAGTGCAAGGGAAGTGAGGTAATATAGGGAAGTGCACAGGTGATTACCCTAATTGGAACCACTGCGCCAATCAGCGGCGCAGTGGCCCTTTAAATCGCAGAGACCCGGCGCGCGCGCGCCCTAGGGAGCGGGGCCGCGCGCGCCGGGACAGAACAGACGGGGAGCGAGTCAGGTAGGGGAGCCGGGGTGCGCATCGCGAGCGGGCGCTACCCGCATCGCGAATCGCATCCCGGCTGGCAGCGGGATCGCAGCGCCCCGGGTCAGAGGACGTGACCGGAGCGCTGCAGCGGAGAGAGTGAAGCGAGCGCTCCGGGGAGGAGCGGGGACCCGGAGCGCTCGGCGTAACAGTACCCCCCCCCTTGGGTCTCCCCCTCTTCTTGGAGCCTGAGAACCTGAGGAGCAGACTTTTGTCAAGGATGTTGTCCTCAGGTTCCCAGGATCTCTCTTCAGGACCACAACCCTCCCAGTCTACTAAAAAAAAATTTTTCCCTCTGACCTTTTTGGCAGCCAAAATTTCCTTGACCGAGAAGACGTCCGAGGAGCCGGAAACAGGAGTGGGAGGAATAGATTTGGGAGAAAAACGGTTGAGGATGAGTGGTTTGAGAAGAGAGACGTGAAAGGCATTAGGGATACGAAGAGAAGGAGGAAGAAGAAGTTTATAAGAGACAGGATTAATTTGACACAAAATTTTGAAAGGACCAAGATAGCGTGGTCCCAACTTGTAGCTAGGGACACGGAAGCGGACATATTTAGCGGAGAGCCATACCTTGTCTCCAGGGGAAAAAACGGGGGGAGCTCTTCTTTTCTTATCCGCGAACCTCTTCATGCGTGAAGAAGCCTGTAAGAGAGAATTTTGGGTCTCTCTCCATATAATGGAAAGGTCACGAGAAATTTCATCCACAGCGGGCAGACCAGAGGGCAAGGGGGTAGGGAGGGGGGGAAGAGGGTGACGGCCGTACACCACGAAAAATGGGGATTTGGAGGAAGATTCAGAGACCCTGAAGTTATACGAGAATTCGGCCCATGGAAGGAGATCTGCCCAGTCATCCTGGCGGGAGGAAACAAAATGTCGCAAATAATCACCCAAGATCTGGTTAATTCTTTCTACTTGTCCATTGGACTGGGGATGATATGCAGAGGAAAAATTTAATTTAATCTTGAGTTGTTTACAGAGAGCCCTCCAGAATTTAGACACGAATTGGACACCTCTATCCGAGACAATCTGCGTAGGCAACCCGTGAAGACGAAAAATGTGTACAAAAAATTGTTTAGCCAACTGAGGCGCAGAAGGAAGACCAGGAAGAGGGATGAAATGTGCCATTTTGGAGAATCGATCAACGACCACCCAAATAACAGTGTTGCCACGGGAAGGGGGTAAATCAGTAATAAAATCCATACCAATCAGAGACCAAGGCTGTTCGGGGACAGGCAGAGGATGAAGAAAACCAGCGGGCTTCTGGCGAGGAGTCTTATCCCGGGCACAGATAGTGCAGGCTCGCACAAAGTCCCCAACATCCGTCTCCAGAGTCGGCCACCAATAGAAGCGGGAGATGAGTTGCACAGATTTCTTGATGCCCGCATGACCTGCGAGATGGGAGGAGTGACCCCATTTGAGGATTCCGAGGCGTTGGCGTGGAGAAACAAAGGTCTTCCCTGGAGGAGTCTGCCTGATGGAGGCAGGAGAAGTGGAGATCAGGCAGTCAGGTGGAATGATGTGTTGCGGAGGGAGATCAACTTCTGAGGCATCCGAGGAACGAGAGAGAGCATCGGCCCTAATGTTCTTATCGGCAGGACGAAAGTGAATCTCAAAATTAAATCGGGCAAAGAACAGAGACCACCGGGCCTGGCGAGGATTCAGCCGTTGGGCAGACTGGAGGTAGGAGAGGTTCTTGTGGTCGGTGTAGATAATAACAGGAGAACTTGATCCCTCCAGCAGATGCCTCCATTCCTCAAGTGCTAATTTAATGGCTAGAAGCTCTCGATCCCCGATGGAGTAGTTCCTCTCCGCTGGAGAGAAGGTCCTAGAGAAAAAACCACAAGTGACAGCATGCCCGGAAGAATTTTTTTGTAGAAGAACAGCTCCAGCTCCCACTGAGGAGGCATCAACCTCCAATAGGAAGGGTTTGGAAGGGTCAGGTCTGGAGAGGACGGGAGCCGAAGAAAAGGCAGACTTGAGTCGTTTAAAGGCGTCTTCTGCTTGAGGAGGCCAGGACTTGGGATCAGCACTTTTTTTGGTTAAAGCCACGATAGGAGCCACAATGGTAGAAAAATGTGGAATAAATTGCCTGTAATAATTGGCGAACCCCAAAAAGCGTTGGATAGCACGGAGTCCGGAGGGGCGTGGCCAATCTAAGACGGCAGAGAGTTTGTCTGGATCCATCTGTAGTCCCTGGCCAGAGACCAAATATCCTAGAAAAGGAAGAGATTGGCATTCAAACAGACATTTCTCAATTTTGGCATAGAGTTGGTTGTCACGAAGTCTCTGAAGAACCATACGGACATGCTGGCGGTGTTCTTCTAGATTGGCAGAAAAAATTAGGATATCGTCCAGATATACAACAACACAGGAGTATAACAGATCACGAAAAATTTCATTGACAAAGTCTTGGAAGACGGCAGGGGCGTTGCACAGTCCAAAGGGCATGACCAGATACTCAAAGTGTCCATCTCTGGTGTTAAATGCCGTTTTCCACTCGTCCCCCTCTCTGATGCGGATGAGGTTATAGGCGCCTCTTAAGTCCAATTTAGTGAAGATGTGGGCACCTTGGAGGCGATCAAAGAGTTCAGAGATGAGGGGTAAGGGGTAGCGGTTCTTAACCGTGATTTTATTAAGACCGCGGTAGTCAATGCAAGGACGTAGGGAGCCATCTTTTTTGGACACAAAGAAAAATCCGGCTCCGGCAGGAGAGGAGGATTTACGGATAAAGCCCTTCTTTAGATTCTCCTGGACGTATTCGGACATGGCAAGAGTCTCTGGGGCAGAGAGAGGATAAATTCTGCCCCGGGGTGGAGTAGTGCCCGGGAGGAGGTCGATAGGGCAATCAAAAGGCCTGTGAGGAGGTAGTGTCTCAGCTTGTTTTTTGCAGAAAACATCCGCGAAGTCCATATAGGCCTTAGGGAGACCGGTTACTGGAGGAACCACAGAGTTACGGCAAGGGTTACTGGGAACCGGTTTTAGACAGTTCTTGGAACAAGAGGACCCCCAACTCTTGATCTCCCCAGTGGACCAATCCAGGGTAGGGGAATGAAGTTGAAGCCAGGGAAGTCCAAGGAGAATTTCCGAGGTGCAATTGGGGAGGACCAAAAGTTCAATCCTCTCATGATGAGATCCGATGCTCATAAGAAGGGGCTCCGTGCGGAAACGTATGGTACAGTCCAATCTTTCATTATTTACACAATTGATGTAGAGGGGTCTGGCGAGACTGGTCACCGGGATGTTGAACCTGTTGACGAGAGAGGCCAAAATAAAATTTCCTGCAGATCCAGAGTCCAAGAAGGCCACAGCAGGGAAGGAGAAGGCAGAGGCAGACATCCGCACAGGCACAGTAAGACGTGGAGAAGCAGAGTAGACATCAAGGACTGTCTCACCTTTGTGCGGAGTCAGCGTACGTCTTTCCAGGCGGGGAGGACGGATAGGACAATCCCTCAGGAAGTGTTCGGTACTAGCACAGTACAGGCAGAGGTTCTCCATACGGCGTCGTGTCCTCTCTTGAGGTGTCAGGCGAGACCGGTCGACCTGCATAGCCTCCACGGCGGGAGGCACAGGAACAGATTGCAGGGGACCAGAGGAGAGAGGAGCCGAGGAGACGAAACGCCTCGTGCGAACAGAGTCCATATCTTGGCGGAGTTCCTGGCGCCTTTCAGAAAAACGCATGTCAATGCGAGTGGCTAGGTGAATGAGTTCATGTAGATTAGCAGGGATTTCTCGTGCGGCCAGAACATCTTTAATGTTGCTGGATAGGCCTTTTTTGAAGGTCGCGCAGAGGGCCTCATTATTCCAGGACAATTCTGAAGCAAGTGTACGGAATTGTACGGCATACTCGCCAACGGAAGAATTACCCTGGACCAGGTTCAACAGGGCAGTCTCAGCAGAAGAGGCTCGGGCAGGTTCCTCAAAGACACTTCGGATTTCCGAGAAGAAGGAGTGTACAGAGGCAGTGACGGGGTCATTGCGGTCCCAGAGCGGTGTGGCCCATGACAGGGCTTTTCCGGACAGAAGACTGACTACGAAAGCCACCTTAGACCTTTCAGTGGGAAACAGGTCCGACATCATCTCCAGATGCAGGGAACATTGGGAAAGAAAGCCACGGCAAAACTTAGAGTCCCCATCAAATTTATCCGGCAAGGATAAGCGTATCCCAGGAGCGGCCACTCGCTGCGGAGGAGGTGCAGGAGCTGGCGGAGGAGATGACTGCTGAAGCTGTGGTAGTAACTGTTGTAGCATAACGGTCAGTTGAGACAGCTGTTGGCCTTGTTGCGCTATCTGTTGTGACTGCTGGGCGACCACCGTGGTGAGGTCAGCGACAACTGGCAGAGGAACTTCAGCGGGATCCATGGCCGGATCTACTGTCACGATGCCGGCTGGCAGGTAGTGGATCCTCTGTGCCAGAGAGGGATTGGCGTGGACCGTGCTAGTGGACCGGTTCTAAGCCACTACTGGTTTTCACCAGAGCCCGCCGCAAAGCGGGATGGTCTTGCTGCGGCGGTAGTGACCAGGTCGTATCCACTAGCAACGGCTCACCTCTCTGGCTGCTGAAGATAGGCGCGGTACAAGGGAGTAGGCAGAAGCAAGGTCGGACGTAGCAGAAGGTCGGGGCAGGCAGCAAGGATCGTAGTCAGGGGCAACGGCAGAAGGTCTGGAAACACAGGCAAGGAACACACAAGGAACGCTTTCACTGGCACTAAGGCAACAAGATCCGGCAAGGGAGTGCAAGGGAAGTGAGGTAATATAGGGAAGTGCACAGGTGATTACCCTAATTGGAACCACTGCGCCAATCAGCGGCGCAGTGGCCCTTTAAATCGCAGAGACCCGGCGCGCGCGCGCCCTAGGGAGCGGGGCCGCGCGCGCCGGGACAGAACAGACGGGGAGCGAGTCAGGTAGGGGAGCCGGGGTGCGCATCGCGAGCGGGCGCTACCCGCATCGCGAATCGCATCCCGGCTGGCAGCGGGATCGCAGCGCCCCGGGTCAGAGGACGTGACCGGAGCGCTGCAGCGGAGAGAGTGAAGCGAGCGCTCCGGGGAGGAGCGGGGACCCGGAGCGCTCGGCGTAACAAAGATGAGGACCAACTAAATGGAAATCTAGATTTAAGAGTATTAACTTGTTTAGTAGGGATGCCCAAATTTAAAATTAGAGATTTAGTTTAATTTATTTTGTAGTAGGAAACATTTTTGAATTCCTCAAGTCTTCTGCAAATAGAGGAGAGAGACTTTTCGGGATCAGAGCAAACAACAATCACGTCGTCAGCAAATAGGCCTATACGGTGTTCTCTGTCCCCTATTTTTAAGCCTGAAATATCGGGATCCCTTCTTATTTTTTCCGCTAAGGGTTCCATTATCATGGCAAATATCAAGGGGGAAAGGGGGCAGCCCTGTCTTGTTCCATTTGTTATGGAGAATTTCTGTGAAAGGAATCCAGACGTGTACACTGATGCCTCGGGAGAAGAATATAACGCAGTGATACCTGTATGGATTTGGCCTATCAATCCAAATTTGGCCAGGACAGACCCCAGAAATCCCCAGTGGACCCTATCAAACGCCTTCTCTGCGTCAAGGGACAACAGCAGAGAAGGCCGGCCGCTTGTCTCCGCCGCATATATCAGATCAATAAATCTGCGTGTCCCATCTACTGTTTGTCTATTTTTAACAAAGCCAACTTGATCGTTATTAATCAAACTGGGGAGGATTTCGTTAAGTCTGTTCGCTAAGATTTTAGAATACAGTTTCAGGTCATTGTTAAGTAGGGATATCGGCCTAAAATTTTCAGGTTTATCTGGGGATTTGCCTGGTTTTGGTAGTGTTACTATTAATGCTTTAAGCATCTCAGATGGGATCTTACCAGTACTAAATATGTGGTTGAAAGTTTGGAGTAAATGAGAGGATAAGATATGTGCAAATTTTTGGTAGTATTCTCCAGTGAAGCCATCAGGTCCAGGGGACTTGTGTGGCCTAAGGGATGAGATAGCCGAAGTAACTTCTTCGAGCGTAATAGGTTGATTTAGAATTGCTAAATCGTCGGTATCCACTGAAGGCAAGGGCAAAGAGGACAAATATGACTGGACAGTGCGGTCAGCAGGTTGAGGGGTGGAGGGATCTGTTTTTAAATTGTAAAGATTTTTGTAATATTCTGCAAATGTATCTGCGATTTTTTGAGGATTAATAATTTTTTCCTTACGAATATTGTAAAGGAAAGGTATTTTTGATTTAGCCGCAATATTTCTGAATTTATTCGCTAACATCCTGCCTGCTCTATTGCCCTGCCAATAAAATTGAGTTTTAGTCTTTTTGAGTAAGTAGTCAAATTTATAATGTAGGACTTGGTACAATTGGAATCGAAGGGATTTAAGTTTAGATAAGAGGCCGGGTTCATTAGTTTGTTTATGTAAATCCTCCATATTTTTTATGTCTTGTATTAGTTTTTGTGTTTTGTGAAGTCTATCTTTCCTAATGGTAGCTGCCAATCTAATAAGCGTCCCCCTTACAACAGCTTTGTGTGCGCACCAATTTGTAAGCACATTTGTATCATTAGGGTCGTTCATTGTAAAAAATTCATTCAAGTCCTTCTCTATAGTTAGCTTGTGGTTTGGATCATTGAGGAGAGAATTATTTAAACGCCAGGGGGAATATGACGGCGAATTAAATTGTTCCCTAACAGTAATAGATACTGGGGCGTGATCGGACCAACTAATTATACCTATCTCCGCAGATACCACCTTCTGGAGTAACCACTTATCTGAAATAATAAGGTCTATTCTAGAGTATACTTTATGAGGGTGAGAAAAAAAGGTATAGTCCCTGTCATTAGCGTTAAGGACTCTCCATGCGTCATACAGATCCTCTTTAAATATGGTGTTATAAGAGCAGGTTTCTGTAGACAGAGTGTTGCAGCAACGTGTCCCGGTTAGCCGGAATCAGATAGGACTATATAGCAGAGTAGCCTGTATTTCTGTGTGTGCGTTGGCGGAAGCGCCATTTTATGTATCATGTTACAGTTAACTTTGCTGTAAACCTATGTAATCTGTTATTTCTGTTAACATCATTCTCCAGTCATTATACTCTGTTGGTTAACAAAGCCTGTTTCTGCTTCAGCCTCATTGTCTGCTGTACCGTACTTGAATCCTGCACTGCGGTCCCTACTCCTCTGACCGCTACAAGTGGCGCTGCGAGCAGGGTACGGTTACAGAGATGGAGGCGGCGGAAGGAAATGTGCATGATGCTAATGTGAGTACCTCAGGCAATGGTCGAACCCCTGCAAGGGCCCTCCCTATGGGCATGCTGTTTAACTTGCTGCCAAAATTTGATGGCAAGAACATGTCACTGTCAGACTTGGTGACAAGATTATAGAGCGCTGCAAGAATTTACAATGTCAGCCCAGAGTTACAAGTAGAAATTGCTTTGGCTGCCCTGGAGGGTGAGGCCCGAAAGAATGTGTTTCTACAATCAGAAGCCGCTCGCAGCACCTTGCAAGAGATTGTGCAATTTCTGGAAGAAATATACGGTGAAACAGCTAGTGCGGGCCACCTCCGGGCGAAATTCTTCTACCGGGTTCAGCAAGAAAATGAAGGGGTCTCACAATGAATGGCTCTACAAGAAGTATTGGCTGAGGTACAGAAAAAGGAGGCAGATGGAGTATCTGGCATGGGATCTGCGGACCGAATATTGCGGGAACAGTTTATTCTGGGACTCTTCAGCTCTCCCCTGAGACAGGTCCTGCGGGAGCGAGTTAGGGTGGACCCTACTCTGAACTTTCGGCAAATATTGGCGGAGGCTGTGGCACGCAGTAAAGAAGAAAGTTATGCCTCCGGAGTGATATGGACCCAGACCGTCACACCCTTTGGGGTTGTGGGAAAGGAAGAGGTCCTAGTTAAAGTGGTACAAGACCTGCAAAGCTCCCTGAGTGCTATGCACGAAAAATTGGCACAAATGGAAAGGCGAATGGAGTCGAGCTATTCCCCTGGGGCTGCCTATCCGGCCCAACAACCGCCCTATCAGATTGCCCCACTGGTTCCTACACCACAGCATCCTTACCCGAGTTCACCGTCACACCAAGTTCCTCAATATCTTCCAACAAGGCCAGCCAGGGCGCCTCCCGCACGCAGGCGGAGAGACTACCGTCCAGGGACACAGTGCTGGCGGTGCGGAGAAGAAGGACACTTCGCCAGAGAGTGTCAGAGTGATCTATCTAGACGCTCAGAGCCGGCGTTAAACTACCGGCCCCCGCAGTATGCCCCACTAGGAGGTGGAGAATCACTAGGAGGTGGAGAGTCAAGACACCCAGCACAGCTCTGAACACCTGGTCGCAGGGTGCCCCGTCAAACAAGCTGAATTTGAAGGAATCCCAGTCAACTGCTTAGTAGATACCGGATCACAGGTGACGACCATGCCTGAGTCATACTTCAATCATTACTTCCAAGCACTGGCTAAGCCAGAACGAGAGACATTGGTCCGAGTTACAGCTGCGAACCATCAGCAAATTCCGGTCACGGGAGTTGTGTGGATGAACGTACGGCTGTGTGGACAGGAAGTGGGAAGAAAAGGCATTCTGCTGGTCCCCGAGACGTTCAAGGAGGATGTACCGGTGATAATGGGCATGAATATTCTACGAGACTTGGACCAGATCATGTTCACTAAACGGGGACCAGGCTATTGGAAGCAAGCCACCTCACACAAACCCACGCAAAATGCTTTCCAACGGTTGATCCGATTCTGTGGGAAACAGAAGAGTGTCCCAGTACACCAGTCTGTGGGAACTATCCGAGTGCCGGGAAAGGCTACCATCATTCTTCTTCCTGATCGGGAGACTATACTGACACTGCCTGGCCTCGTCTCGTATGAAGAGACATGCAGATAAAAAGAGGGGGAGACCTAAGGGGGGGGGTACTGTTATGCCGAGCGCTCCGGGTCCCTGCTCCTCCCCGGAGCACTCGCGGCGTTCTCCTCTCTGCAGCGCCCCGGTCAGACCTGCTGACCGGGAGCGCTGCACTGTCACTGCCGGCGGGGATGCGATCCGTGTAGCGGGACGCGCCCACCCGCGGGTCGCATCCCAATCCACTCACCTGTCCCGTTCCCCGGCTGTCACGTCCCGGCGTGCGCTGCCCCGCTCTCTAGGGTGCGGCTCTCTGAGATTTAAAGGGCCAGTGCACCACTAATTGGTGCCAGGCCCAATCAGTGTAAATTAGCTTCCTCTGCTCCATGTGAATAAAAACCCACTTCCCCTTCCTGTCCTAGCCGGATCTTGTTGCCTAGTGCCTTGTGAAAGCGTTTAGTGTGTGCCATAACCTGTGTATCCAGACCTACTGCTGTTGCCCCTGACTACGTACCATTGCCGCCTGCCCTGACCTTCTGCCACGTCTGACCTCGCCTCTGTCTAGTCCTTCTGTACCACGTCTTACTCAGCTGTCAGTGGGGTCGAGTCGCTATCGGGGGATACGACCTGGGAGTTACCGCCGCAGCAAGCCCATCCCGCCTTGCGGCGGTCTCTGGTGAAAACCAGTAACTCCTTAGAACCGGTCCCCCGGTACGGCCCGCGTCATCGCCTCACTGACCAGAGGATCCACTACCTGCACACCAGTCCGGATCGTGACAATGAGTCAGGAGCAGTACCCAAGAGAGTTTCATAACCCCTTACATTTAAAGATCAATGTTGAAATTTGCATTAAGCATGTATTTAGCTACTGCTAAACATCCAAAAATTAAAGGCACAAGGCTCGAGGCATCAGGGAGGCAAGTAGCTTCTGAAAGACACAGGATGAGTCAGGAGCAGTAATTCGCAGTACCCAAGAGGGTTTCATAACCCCTTACATTTAAATATCGATGTTGAAATTTGCATTAAGCATGTATTTAGCTACTGCTAAACATCCAAAAATTAAAGGCACAAGGCCCGAGGCATCAGGGAGGCAAGTAGTTTCTGAAAGACACAGGATGAGTCAGGAGCAGTCATTCGCAGTACCCAAGAGGGTTTCATAACCCCTTACATTTAAAGATCAATGTTGAAATTTGCATTAAGCATGTATTTAGCTACTGCTAAACTTCCAAAAATTAAAGGCCCAAGGCCAGAAGCATCAGTGAGGCAAGTAGTTCCTGAAAGACACAGGACTAGCCAGGAGCATGCAATGGCAGTACCAAAGAGGGTTTCATAACCCTAATTGATAACCCAAGAGGGTTTCATAACCAACCATAATTGGGAAGTGTTGGTGTAGCAGCATGGTCAATCTACTCTGAGGCATCTGGCATTGGTGGCTGGAAATCCTGGCTGATCCATCCCTGATTTATCTTGACAAATGTCAGTCTCTCCACATTTTTAGTGGACAGATGAGTTCGCCTTGGGGTGACTATGGCCCCGGCCGCACTAAACACCCGCTCTGATGGCACACTACTGGCCGGGCAGCACAGCTTTTCCAGGGCAAACTCTGCTAGTTGCGGCCATAAATCAAGTTTGGCTGCCCAGAAGTCCAGAGGATCTTCCATGGTTGTTGGCATGGTCATGTCAAGGTATGCCACCACCTGCTGGTTTAGGTCCTGCTCCATGTCTACCTGCTGCTGATGAGTTGCTTCACTATGCAGGTGAAGAAAGCTACTCATCAGCGACTGTAGACTCAGGCTACTGCTGATTGAGCTGGTACTGCTCCTGCCACCCCTCCCCTCCCCAGCAGCCATGGCAGTGGAAGGTGAGCGAAGAGGGCCAACCGAGTCAGACCTGCGAGTGGATGGACCATATGGCCGATAGGCATCGGCCAACTGACTACGTAGAATCTCTCTGTAGTGGGTCAGTTTGTCCTCCCTCTCAGTGGGTGTAAAAAAGGCCCCCATTCTGGGAGGGTCTAATAAGGTGGAGATCCAGAAGTCATCCCGCTGACGAATTTTGACAATTTGGGGGTCACTACGCAAGCAACTGAGCATGCATCGTGCCATTTGCGCCAGTGACTCGGAGGGACTACCTGCCTCCATCTCCACTGCATACTGCCACGGTGTCTCTGGGTCCTCTGTCTCGCCTTCCTCATAACCCTCCAGCTCCTCTGGCTGCTCCTGCTCCTCCTCTCCTGTCCGATGACTAGAAACACCGGCCATCTCATCCAACCTAAACTGTGCTCCGCTCTGCCCCTCATCATCCTCCTCCTCCAGTTCAGCCCCCACAGGGCTCATGTAGCCTTGAGATGTAGGCACAACATCTCCATTGCCGTGACCAGCCATGGTTTCAATCATTTGT
This sequence comes from Hyla sarda, assembly GCF_029499605.1. Lineage (NCBI taxonomy): Eukaryota > Metazoa > Chordata > Amphibia > Anura > Hylidae > Hyla > Hyla sarda. The sequence continues at coordinate 221,249,808 of NC_079196.1, read as the reverse complement.
TGTAGTAAATGTAGGAGTGGAATTATGTCGTTCATGGCGTTATCCAGGTGACTTACAAATAATGTGGCTTCCTCAAAAGGCCTCAGCAAGCGGCAGGTGTCACGTACGAGCTGCCACTGGTTCACATTGAAGTTACACAGGGAAGTACTCCTATCTGCTTGGATCATCAAGAAATCGGTGATGGCTTTTCTTTGTTCGTATAGTCTGTCCAACATATGAAGGGTGGAATTCCAACGTGTGGCAACGTCACAAATAAGACTATGTTGTTGGATACCGTTCTGACGCTGCAGCTCAAGCAAAGTGTGCTTGGCGGTGTACGAGTGGCTGAAGTGCATGCACAGTTTCCTTGCCATTTTCAGGATGCTTTGCAAATGGGGTGAAGACTTGAGGAAGTGCTTCACAACCAGATTCAACACGTGTGCCATACAGGTCGCATGTTTCACACTTCCTTGTCGCAGCGCGGACACGATGTTCTTCCCGTTGTCGGTCCCCATGGTTCCCATTTCCAGATTTCGTGGAGTAAGCCATACTCGGATTTCTTTACGAATGAACTTTAGCAGTTCCCCCTGTGTGACTCCGTTCGCCAAGGCAAACCATGTGAAGAACAGCTTGACACCGCCGTGCCCTACACACATGGTACGATGAAGGGCCACCGAGATTTGGACGTGCAGTTGAGGCCGAGGACACGGTGGAGGATGAGGAGGCGGTGTCGCACACTGTAACAGGACCAACTGCCTGAGAGCGAGAGCGTGGAGGAGGAAGCGGTGTGACCTGTCCTAGTTGCTGTTGTGGCTGTGCAGGAACCACATTTACCCAGTGAACCGTAAAAGACAAGTATTGTCCCTGTCCGTAGTTGCAGCTCCACACGTCGGCGCTGCCGTGCACTTTTGAACACACCGACAGGCTTAAGGACTGGCCCACCTTCTTTTGTACAAACTTATGCAGGGCTGGTACTGCCTTCTTTGCAAAGAAATGACGGCTTGGGACTCTCCACCTCGGCTCGGCACCAGCCATCAATTCTCTGAAAGGTGCAGAGTCCACCACTTGAAAAGGGAGGAACTGCAACACCAGCAACTTGGACAGGAGCACATTCAACTTCTGTGCCGTTGGATGAGTGGGCGCATACTGTTGTCTCTTGGACATGGCTTCGCCGATCGATTTTTGGCGGAATGGCTGACTAAAAGCGGGAGAAGCAGGAACAACAGAAGGAGGGTTTGACACACAGCTCCCTTCGGCTGAGGTGGTGGAGCCTTGGCTGGATGAAGGAGGGAGCGGATGGCCACTGGGTGATGCAGCAGGCTGGACCACTACATCGGAGCCACGGTTCTCCCAGGCCGCTTTATGGTGGCGAAGCATGTGTTGACGCAGGGCCGTGGTGCCTACATTGGGACCCTGGCCACGCTTCACCTTCTGCCAACCATGCTACCGCCTTGCTGCCTCAAGGGCGACCTGCAACTCTCTTCTCCTGATGATGATGAAGCCCCTTCTGCACCCGGCTCCCAATTGCGATCGGCTTCATCATCATCAACAGGTGTGTGCACGTCACTGATGTCCTCCTCAGGTTCCCCAACAGTGTCTGCTTCAGGACCCTGAACCCTTGCAACACCGCCTCCCATGTCACTCTCCGCATCACTACTTGGCCGCCTAGCGGAGCAAGCGGCGCATGTCTCCTCCCCTTCTTGGCTGGCCAGTAGCTGCTGACTGTACTCTATTAGATTGTCCTCAGTAAATAGTGGAGCTGAACCCACAGCATAAGATACTTCTTTAGGAGAGGGAACAGCATAGGACAAAGGCAATGGGAGGACAGGGACTGCTCCCGGGCCATGCCAACTGAGGGTTGTGTCTGAGGAACCCACCGACTGTTGACTGGGGGTGTCAGATGTCACTTGTGATGATGTGGATTAGCGTGTTAACCAATCAACAACGGCAGATGGGTTGCTGGTCGAGACACGACCGCTGGCGGATAACGGGAGCTCAGGCCTCTCGCTGCGACTCCTGCTGCCACTCGCCCCAAGTCTACTGCCAACTCTGCCTGAAGTATTTAGGCCTCTACCACTCCTCTGTGCACGTCCTGGCACTTCTCTTCCTGACATACTTAGTGTGTTTATGAGGGTATTACAATACGCTACACTACTCTTTAAACAGTATTTGTCTAGAACAGCAGCAGGTGATTACTTACAGCTGTCCTTTCACAGTATGTAGGCCCTTTACAGATTAACAGGTATAAGGTGGTACAATACTTGGATGTACCTATGCGGTATGCACTGATGAGGCCAGTAATATGCGCAACTATACGTAGAAAAAACTCTGTATTTTTTAAAAACACCAGCAGCTGATTACTTTTGCCAGGAGTCAGGACTTTCCCTGTATCTAGACTTGTTACAGATACAGAATAGTAGACTGCTTTGATGTAGGCATGTGTTATGCACGTATGAGGGCAGACAAATGCACTATAGTCCGCTGAAAAATAACGTATTTGTGAACAGCAGTAGGACCCAACAGTGCAGCACCATGATAAAAAAAAGTACAGGGATTAAACCCTAAATTGCACTCTGTCACACAATTCTGAGCAGCAGATGATTTGTGGAGCAAAAAAAATACTGACTTGCGCTGAAAAATGAGGAGATAAGATGGTTGATAAAGTGCAGGCAGCTTGTTGATCTGTATGAGGCAGCTGACAGCTATCTGCCCCTCTCTGCTGCAATGCTCAATAACGTGAATAGGAGGTTTAGCAATCAATGATCCTTCTCAGAGTAACAGCACAGCACTCTGCACTCCTGCCTTTCCCTAATGCTGATGTGACTAGCAGTTGCAGTGTAACGCTGTGGTATGAGCTATTCACACACACAATCCCCTCCTCTCCATCTGAGTGCATAGATGAAATGAAGAGAGGCAAGATGGCCGCCGATCATATAGGGGCTGTGACATCACAGTGGTCAGTGAACACTGATAGGCTGCATCTCACATGTGATCCAGGGTCATCCCGCCTACCTTCATTCCCGCCGCTGTTTCCCACCCTCCCATAATCCCCTGCCCCATGTACTCACACGTGGATCCGCCATTTTAGGTCTCCAATAGCCTGGAACGCTGTAAAATGAAGTTTAATGAGGTAGCCTCATTTAGGATGGGACCCTAACACAAATTCTGAGCCTAATGCCCGTATCCACTCACCTCTGCTGGGCATATAGCTCAGAATTTGTGTTAGGGTCCCATCCTAAATGAGGCCACCTCCTCTTGGGGGATGGGGGACACGTTTTGATCAAAAAGTGCACTAAGAGCCTAAATTTTTTGACCAATGTGTGCTGCTGCAACCCTCTTTTTTTGTATGCTCTGTATTTGCCACAGCAGCGTGCACCCGTGTATTAGGTTGTTGTGCTGGCTATTTTTCTTTTTGCTTGTTTGTACAACTCAGGGGGAATGGCACCCTCTTTAGCTATGCACCCCTCCCCATTTTTCACAGGTGGTGTTTTAACCTGTTAAGGACGGCGGGCATTTTAAAGTCCTTAAGGACTAAGGGCGTATGGATACGCCCGTGGGAATTCTGCTCCCCGCCGTTAGCCGGTTGGGGACCGGACCGGGATGCCTGCTGAAATCATTCAGCAGGCATCCCGGCACATCGCCCAGGGGGGTCCTGAGACAACCCCCCCTATTTCGGGCTGATCGGGTCTCTGGTGATCGGATCACCCGGAAAATAGCGATGATTGGAGCTGTCAGTGACAGGCCTGATCATCCTGAGGGATAGGAGCGAGGTCACAGTGCTGCGATCTCCTCCTATCCCCTGCCATTGCCCTGCCATTGGTCAGAAATGATTCTGACCAATGGCAGCGCAGGACAGTGGGTTGCCATGGAAACCCCCCGTTCTTCCCACCCCTGGATGTCGGGCAGAACAGGGGGAGAAGATGGAGGCCGGGTACCTTACCTGAAGATGGCGTAGGACCGAAGATCATCCTGGAGACTGCAGAGATCCCGACTCAGGTAGGGAAACGACGGTGGGGGGGGGAAATGAAAGTGAAAGTAAAGTGATCTTTACTGTGGCAACCACTAGGAAGGCCGAACTGCAACTCCCAGCATGCCCAGACAGCCAAAGGCTGTCTGGGCATGCTGGGAGTTGTAGTTTTGCAACATCTGGAGGGTCACAGTTTGGTGACCACTATTACAGTGGTGCCCAAACGGTGGCCCTCCAGATGTTGCCAAACTACAACTCTCAGCATGCCTAGACTGCCCAGGCATGCTGGGAGTTGTAGTTCTGTCCCTTCAGATATTGAAATTTTCATGAAATTTTTGAAAATTGCTTCTCTACTTTGAAGCCCTCTAATTTTTTCAAAAAGTAAAAATATGTCAATTTTATGATGCCAACATAAAGTGGACATATTGTATTTGTGAATAAAAATAAAATGTATTTGGAATGTCCATTTTCCTTACAAGTAGAGAGTAGAGATGAGCGAACTTACAGTAAATTCGATTCGTCACGAACTTATCGGCTCGGCAGTTGATGACTTATCCTGCATAAATTAGTTCAGCTTTCAGGTGCTCCCGTGGGCTGGAAAAGGTGGATACAGTCCTAGGAGACTCTTTCCTAGGACTGTATCCACCTTTTCCAGCCCACCGGAGCACCTGAAAGCTGAACTCATTTATGCAGGGAAACTCATCAACTGCCGAGCCGAGAAGTTCGTGACGAATCGAAATTACAGTAAGTTCACTCATCTCTAGTAGAGAGCTTCAAAGTTAGAAAAATGCAATATTTTCAAAATTTTCATGAAATTTTGGGATTTTTCACCAAAAAAGGATGCAAGTAACGATGAAAATTTACCACCAAAATAAAGTAGAATATGTCACGAAAAACAATCTCAGAATCAGAATTTTGTAAAAGCGTTTTAGAGTTATTAACGCTTAAAGTGACAGTGGTCTGAATTGCGAAAAAGGGCTCAGTCCTTAAGGTGAAAAAGGGCTGAGTCCTTAAGGGGTTAAAATGTTAATGGATCCAACATGTCACCCAGTCAGAGGCTATATGCCCAGCAGAGGTGAGTGGATACGGGCGTTAGGCTCAGAATTTGTTTTAGGGTCCCATTCTAAATGAGGCCACCTCCCCGTGGTGGATGGGGGGGACACGTTTTGATCAAAAAGTGCGCTAAGAGCCTCAATTTTTTGACCAATGTGTGCTGCTGCAACCCTATTTTTTTGTATATGCAGTTGCAAATTGGCGAAGTTGGCCCAGTTCTCCATGAACCCAAACCCCTCCTTCCTACACCAGCTTCTGAGCCACTTGTTTACCTCCCTGATCTCCCGCTGCCTCTCTGGTGCGGCTCGTGGTACTGGTAGTATTTCAGAAAAGACTACCTTGGAGGTCCTTGCCTTAAGCTTGTGGCCTAAGTCCCTGAAATCATTTTTAAGGACACTCCACCTACCTCTTACTTTGTCATTGGTGCCAATATGTACCATGACCGCTGGGTCCTCTACAACCCCACCCAACAACCTGTCAACCCGATCCGCCATGTGCCGAACTCGAGCGCCAGGAAGACAACACACTGTTCGGCGATCCCGGTCTTTGTGACAGATCGCCCTGTCTGTCCCCCTAATTATTGAGTCCCCCACTACCAGTACCTGTCTGGCCTGCCCTGCACTCCTTCTTCCCTCCTTATTGGAGCAGACCACCCCCTGGTGGTCAGAGGCAGTATCTTGCTGCAGTACTGCTCTTAAAGGGGTACTCCGGTGGTTAAGATTTTTGGCTATATTGCATCTTCTTTTAATGTTCATGTTTTTGCAATTGACATGTATTATATGTTTGTGTAGTATGTGTCTTTTTTTCTTACCTGTTTGTGGGCCAGGAAGTTCTGTAATTCTGTGTTGGATCACTCACTGTCGTCCACAGCGTCAGCCATGTTAGCATTAGGCTGTGGACAACATGTCAGGGCTTTTTTTTCTCTGTTCTTTCAGAGCCCGGAGGACAGAGGTCTGCATGAGAGAAAGAAGCCACGCCCCCTCATCTCTCCCTCCCGGAGGACGCAGGTCTGCATGAGAGAAAGAAGCCACACCCCCACATCTTCCCCTCCCGGAGGACGCAGGTCTGCATGAGAGAAAGAAGCCACACCCCCACATCTTCCCCTCCCGGAGGACGCAGGTCTGCATGAGAGAAAGAAGCCACGCCCCCTCATCTCCCCCTCCCGGAGGATGCAGGTCTGCATGAGAGAAAGAAGCCACACCCATCATCTCCCCCTCCCGGAGGACCCAGGTCTGCATGAGAGAAAGAAGCGAAGCCCCCTCATCTCCCCTCCTGGTCTGCATGAGAGAAAGAAGCCATGCCCCCTTATATCCCCCTCCCAGTCTGCATGAGAGAAAGAAGCCATGCCCCCTTATATCCCCCTCCCAGTCTGCATGAGAGAAAGAAGCCACGCCCCTCATCTCCCCCTCCTGAAGCTAGAGCAGGGGGAGAGAGAGGACATCCACAGCTCCTCATCTCCCCTCCCCCTGCTCTGTCTTCTGAGGACGCAGGTCTGCACTGAAAGAAGATAAGAGTGTTACCTGAAGGGGGGGGGGGATAACAAAGTGCACGGGGTGGGGATGTATAGACTGCAGGGGAATAAATCTCAGACTGGGGATGATTTCTATGTGTGAAGGGGGAGGGACTCCTGAATGACACATGCTGGGAGTTGTAGTCCCTGTTATGTGTGTATGCTAGTGTTTCCAAACCAGTGTGTCTCCAGCTGTTAAAACTACAACTCCCAGCATGCCCTGACAGCCTTTGGGCATGCTGGGAGTTGTAGTTTTGCAACAGCTGGAGGCACACTGATTGGGAAACACTGTTCTAGCCTATTCAGTATATTACAAACAAAGTGCATTGTTTCCCAACCAGGGTGTCCTCAGCTGTATCAAAACTACAATTCCCAGCATGGCCGGACAGCTTTTGTCTGTCTGGGCATGCTGGTAGAAGTAGTTTGGCAATACCTGGAGGCACCCTGCTTGGGAAACACTGGTGTATGCCCTATAGAGGTGTGGTGAACTACAATCCCCAGGAGACTACAGAGGCAGCATGCTGGTGTTATACCACAGACTGAAGACTCCTGAATGACACATGCTGGGAGTTGTAGTCCCTTTTGTGTGTGTATGACAGTGTATCCCAACCAGGGCTGATCATATTAGTGTGCTGTGTATAAGGGGGCTGACCAGGGAAAATAGTAGGGTGGGAAAAGGGCGGTACTAAAAAAAAAAAAAATAAGGATCTGCCCCAAACCAGCAAGGCATGTGGCATGCTGAGATTTGTAGTTTTCAGCACAGCAAGAAACAGGAAATAGAAGCAAAGATAGGAAAACAAAGTGGGGGATAAAAAGACAACAAAGAACGGAAATAGAGTAGCCTAAACAAAACAAAACAAATAGGGTAAGTCAAAAACGGAAAAACACGTTGATCACCGGAGTACTCCTTTAAGGAGGTGCTGCTGGTTAAGCCTGGAATGTGAGTGACTGCCACTTTCCAAATTAATGGGTGCTGAGTGTCGACACAAGAAGTCAATACCAGACAAAAGTTTGGTATAAATCTCCTTTTCAGCAGAGGTTTAGCTCACACTGGCTTAGGAGTTGTGTTTTATTTCAGGAAGACAATGGTTTTATATAAGACAATCAAAGGGGAGGTTGTTTATCATATAAAAATCATTGTGTTATCCTTTGATTTGTTAATTAGGTATATACATTCATGCAAGCATTTATTAAAGGGGTACTCCGGTGAAAACCTTTTTTCTTTTAAATCAACTGGTGGCAGAAAGTTAAACATATTTGTAAATTACTTCTATTAAAGAATCTTAATCCTTCCTGTACTTATTTGCTGGTGAATACTACAGAGGAAATTATTTTCTTTTTGGAATGCTCTCTGATGACATCACGAGCACAGTTCTCACTACTGACATTATTATAATAATAATAATAATACTTTGTTTATTGTTGTCCTTAGTGGGATTTGAACCCAAGTCCCCAGCACTGCAAGGCAGCAGTGCTAACCACTGAGCCACCTTGCTGCCCTTAGCATACATCTGCTATGCACGGTTGCTAAAATGGACAGAGATGTCAGCAGAGAGCACTGTGCTCGTGAAGTCATCAGTGTTCCAAAAAGAAAGGAATTTCCTCTGTAGCATTCAGCAGCTAATAAGTACTGGAAGGGTTAAGATTTTTTTAATAGAAGTAATTTACAAATATGTTTAACTTTCTGCCACCAGTTGATTTAAAAGAAAAAAGGTTTTCACCGGAGTACCCCTTTAATGATAGTCATACCGTTATGATAAAAAGTCATATGCCCTTATCAGAAGATTCCAGATGTGTCCGTTATTTTGCACCGATTGCATATTCTTTTGTTATTTCTCCTTTTTGGTAAATCTTCTTTCCTTGCTTCTTTCGGCGTTGTTCCAGAGAGCAGGTTCCATCTTGGTTATGTAGCATAAGCTGATACATTGGGTAAGGGTAATAATGTTTTTCTGCAGCATTAGCAATAACATATAGGTATCGATGTATTGATCAACAATCAGAATCATCATAGTCAACCTCAACACTGCCAGCTCTGAAATAGCATCCCCCTCATCTGACAACCGAGGAAACTTGTTGGGATGTGTCCGTTCAGGACTAGCCTCCCAGACACACTTACCTCTACCTCGTTTTCTAACTGTAACCCAGCTAACTGCCTGACTGTCCTGCCCCTCCGTCCCACTATCCTCCCCCACCTCTACCCCAGAGAGAACTTGCTCAGTGAGCAGGAGACTTTCCAGGTTGTCAATGCGTCTCAGTGTTGCCAGTTGCTCCTCTAGATCCAGGATCTGGGCTTCCAAATGAGCAACTCGCCCAACAATATGCACCTCAAACTGCTGTCCAAGGATTGTATACATTGCATACATTGTGCAAGATGTAAACCGGACTGCATTTTCCAACATGGAGGCCATACTAGTTGTGGGGATTTCCCAGATTAACAGCCAAAAGCAGACAGTAACTATTAGAATTCAATTCTCAGTAGACCTTGTGAGTTTAAAGTCTCTACAGTATAAGGAAAGTAACACAGCGATCTCAAACTGCTGCTTTTAACCCCTTAAGGACCAACACAAATAAACCTGTTCGCCCCTGAAAGACCAGGCCTGTTTTTTTCAAATCGGAGATGTCTGTCTTTATTAGAGAATAACTCTGGTAACGTTTTGCCAATCACGATAATTCTGACATTGTTTTTTTGTCACAAGTCGTCCTTCATGTACATAGTAAAAGTAAGACGATATCATTTGTGTTTTTTTTTTTACAATGCAAAAAATCATGACATTTTTTAAAAAATTACGATTTTTTTGTTATTTTAACACTAATTGGTTGCATATATTTATACTTACTTACCAAATAGTTTATGAAACTTATACTTTCAGATGTCTACTTTATTTTGACAGCATTTTTTTTGTTTTTAATTAACATTTTAAATTAATTAGAAGCCTAACAATTTAACTTGACATTTAGAAAATTTGAAAAGTACATCTTTTTTTTGTGTGTGCTATGCAAGGTTTGCAGACATTTTAAGGTAGTAGAGCATAGGAACACCCCCCCCCCCCCCCCAAATTACCCAATTTTAAAAAATAGACCCCTCAAGGTATTCGCTAGGGGGTACAGTGAGTATTTTAACACCATAGTTTTTGGGCAGGAATTATTACAAAGTCAGTGTTAAAAATTCGAAATTTGCCTTTTTTCACAAATGCATCATTTTTGAGGCATATGTTTTGTACATCACTTCTGATATTGCAAGAAATGCACCCTATATTTAACTGCTCGGCCCGTGTTTGGAAATACCCCCGCTTAGGCCATATTTGGTTTCTTGGCCACGTGGTAGGACCCAGAAGGAGAAGAGCGCCATTTGGCTTTCAGGGCATCATTATATGAATAGTCCCCATTCATACTGCATTTCTGCAGTATCGGTGTCCGTTGTCGTGTCAAAAAAGTGATGCCAATGTATATTGTAGCCGTCTCATTCAGAAATAAACGGAGCTGCTACAGTATACGTCAGCATCACTCTTTTTGACATGATGCTGACGGATACCTCTAACACTGCGGAAACGCAGTATGAACGGGACGCAGTGTAGGGTAACATAGAGCGCATCTGCAGCATATTTCACACCGCGGATGCCCCCGGCAGTCACAAGGGCGAGATCACTGCTGCAGCTGGGTAGCTCAGTGCGTCCGCTCATGACTGCCGGTGGGAAATCCGACGCTATTAGTGGACACACAAAGCTACCCAGCCGCAGCAGGGAGCTCATTATTGTGACTGTTGGCGGGCATGTAATATGCTGGGATGTGCGCCGTGTGATCCTACACATTATACATTTTTATTTTTTACTATATTTATTTAATAAATGTGTTTTTATTTCTTTAAACTTTTTACACTTTTTTTACACTTTTTTTTAAACTTTTTTATTTATTTATTTTTCACACTTTTTTACACTTTTTTATTTATTTATTTTTTTACACTTTTTTTTATACTTCTTGCTTTTATACACTTTTATTTATTTTATTTTATTTTCACTTTTTTTAATGCTTTGGAATACTTAGTATTCCAAAGCATTGCAGATATATGCTGCCTGCTAGTTTTACACTAGCAGGCAGCATATGAGGACGTGCCCCTGGCACGTCCTCATAGGCAATAACCGGGGCAGACCTGGGGGTCCTTGTAAAGACCCCCGGCTGCCCAGGTAAGCAGCAGCACCCCGCGATCGTTGCGGGGTGCTACAGGAGAGAGACAGAGGGAGCCCCCTCCCTCTGTCAAAACTCCTTACAGCTCGTGGTCGCTTCCGACCGCGGCTTTAAGGGTTAAACTGCCGGGGCCGAAGTTGTCTTCGGTCCCGGCAGTGCGGCAGGTCCCCGCCCGCCGGGGATCACACACAGCACCCTGCGATTGCGCTGCAGGGTGCTGCAGGGGTGACAGAGGGAGCTCCCTCTGTCATAACACTTACAGCCCGCGGTCACTTCCGACCGCAGCTGTAAGGGTTAAACTGCCGGGACTTCAGTCCCGGCAGTGCGGCAGGGTCCCGGCTGTGTGTTACAGCCGAGTCCCCACCGCGATCTCGTGGGTGCACTGGGCAGCACCTACGAGAACCATGGACGAGTATACACGTCCTGGTGCGGGAACGTGCATCCGCCCTGGACGTGTATACACGTCCATGGTCGTTAAGGGGTTAAAGGTTTACAACTCCAAGCAACACACAGACAGAGCACGCTCAGAACTGAGTCCCAAACTAAGATTTAAGCACCTGTGTCCAATCTACCCCTCCCCTAGAGGCAGAGAAGAGGGAAAAAAGGCTGTTTAACCACTTAAGGATTTAGGGCGTACCTGTATGCCCTGAGTCCGCTCCCTTTTTATAATGCAGGGCTGCGTCATAGGGCCCGGCCTCTAACAAAGGCCAGGACCCGTGGCTAATAGCGTGCGTCACTGATATAAAATGAAACTAAACTACTCCCGACTAGCTCAGTCGGCTGTTCCTAACCGCCGTGGTGAAATCGCGGCGTTCCGAACAGCTGGAACACACAAGGAGGGTCCCTACCTGCCTCCTGCATGTCCCATCGCTGAATGACTGCTCAGTGCCTGAGATCCAGGCATGAGCAGTTCAGCGGCAGAATCATTGATCAATGTTATCCTATGGGATAACAACGATCAATGTAAAAGATCAGTGTGTGCAGTGTTATAGCTCCCTATGGGAGCTATAACATTGCAAAAAAAGTGGGGGAAAAAGTTAACAAAGATCATTTAACCCCTTCCCTAATAAAAGTTTGAATTGCCCCTTTTCCCATTTAAAAAAACAAAACTGTGTAAATAAAAATAAACATATGTGGTATCACCGGATGCGGAAATGTCCGAATGATAAAAATACATCATTAATTAAATCACACGGTCAATGGCGTTACGCGCAAAAAAAATTGCGTATTTTTTTCCCTTTTTATATCATGAAAAAATTTATAAAAAGCGATCAAAAGGTCTGATCAATAAAAAATGATACGGCTAAAAACTTCAGATGACGGCGCAAAAAATGAGCCCTCATACCGCCCTGTACGCAGAAAAAAAAAAAAGTTATAGGGGTCAGAAGATGACAATTTTAAACGTATAAATTTTCGTGCATGTAGTTATGATTTTTTTCCAGAAGTACGACAAAATCCAACCTATATAAGTAGGGGATCATTTTAATCATATGGACATGCAGAATAAATAAAAGGTGTAATTTTTCCCAAAAAATGTACTGCGTAGAGATGGAAGCCCCCAAAATCACAAAATGGCGTTTTTTCTTCAATTTTGATGCACAATGATTTTTTTTCTGTTTTGCCATAGATTTTTTTGGCTGATGTCATTACAAAGTAGAATGGATGACACAAAAAATAAGCCATCATATGGATTTTTAGGTGCAAAATTGAAAGAATTATGATTTTTTTAAAGGTAAGGAGGAAAAAACGAAAGTGCAAAAACTGAAAAGGGGTTAAGGACAGTGATCCCTCTATGTGCAAAAGTAAGTATTCACACAAGTCACTCCAGCTTCACAGATTCACTTCGCACAGCAGATATCTCTCAGTTTTGCAACTCTCTTTCAAGTGTTTTTCTCAGTAAAATGGAGAGTTAGTCGGGTTTTTTTCAATCCTGGCGCAGACAGAATTTCTGGCGCAATGCGACAGAATCTGGTGCACAACCCGACAAAACATGTTGGGTTTACAATAGTAAATCAGGGCCATTGTGTATATGTATAGTCTCAGCAGTGGATAGCAATGTTTTTTTTTTTTTTTTTTAACAATTAAAGAAAATAAAACAATCAGGCAGCATTTACATTTATTTAACATATCTTAGTAGCATAAATTATTTTGTGACAACCTTATCCCACACCCGCCCCCACCCACTACTGCCCCTAGGGGTAGGGGGGGGGGGAACACATATTAAACAAAAATATTAATAGCTATAACCTGAAAAATTTTTAGAACACCCATTTGGACCAGAGTAGTGCACATCTCTTCTCTTTTTTCCCTATTCCCCTTGACTGATAAAAACTCATAATTTTTTACTTTATTTATCAAATGTATCCGATGTTCTACAGCCGGAAAAGTATTTGATAACCAAACCCTTAAAGGGGTACTCCGCCCCTAGCATCTTATCCCCTATCCAAGGGATAGGGGATAAAATGTTAGATCACCGCGGTCCCGCTGCTGGGGACCCCGGGGATCGCTGCTGCAGCACCCCGCTATCATTACTGCGCAGAGCGAGTTTGCTCTGTGCGTAATGACGGGCGATACAGGGGCCGGAGCAGCGTGACATCATGGCTCCGCCCCTCATGACCGCCACGCCCCCTCCCATAGACTTGTATTGAAGGGGCGGACCGTGATGTCACGAGGGGCGGAGCCGTGACGTAACGATGCTCCGGCCCCTGTATTGCCCCTCATTACGTACAGAGCGATCTCGCTCTGCCCAGTAATGATAGCGGGGTGCTGCAGCAGCGATCCCTGGGGTCCCCAGCAGCGGGACCCCAGCGATCTGACATCTTATCCCCTATCCTTTGTATAGGGGATAAGATGTCTAGGGGCGGAGTACCCCTTTAAAGGACAACTGTAGTGGTACCGTTTTACATATGCCCGTGCCCGGGCCTCAAAGATAAACAATATAAACTCATACATACCTTCCTACGAGCCCCCATTGGTCCGGCACAGGCCTCACGGTCCGGCAGTGCTGACGTCATTCCACTTCCTGGGGACGGGGAAGCCGCAGAGCCGTCGGCGTATCACTGGCCACAGCGATGTCCCGCACCGGCTGGTGATAGGCTGAGCCGACTGTCATGTAAGGAGCTCTAGCCGGCTTCTTACATGACAGTCGGCTCAGCCTATCACCAGCCGGGACGGGACATCGCTGCGGCCGGTGATACGCCGACGGTTCTGCGGCTTCCCTGTCCCCAGGAAGTGGAATGACATCAGCACTGCCGGACCGTGAGGCCTGTGCCGGACCAACGGGGGCTCGTAGGAAGGTATGTATGAGTTTATTTTGTTTATTTTTGAGGCCCGGGCACGGGCATATGTAAAACGGTATCGCTACAGTTGTCCTTTAATATACAGTAAGCAATCTAGCATAAAATAATCATTTCCAGCATAGCTCAACATTATTCCTCAAATTCGATTTATCTCCCAAAATCGCAACCTCTATAATGAAAGGGAGCTCTGTCCCTGTTCTACTGGTAATTTCTTCAAATATTTTCTCCCATTACACTTGTATTACTCTACATTCCCATATGATATGTACAATGTCTGCATTCTGCCCTTGACATCTTGGGCAATCAGCATCTTGCTTATAACCAAATTTCAACAATTCCATTGGGGCCGGCTGCACTTTCCATCTTCCATTGGTAAATCTATTTTCCCTATCTACAGAGACCAAATAAGTGTTTTTAAAAAGACTATGCCAAAACCCCTCATCCTTCTCCCCCAAACATTTACTCCATCTACGGCTCACCCTGTGCCAATTATCTCTCTTTAATTCTTGCAATAACAATTCATAAATTTGTAAAAAAAATTCTTTAAATTTACTAATAAACCAAATAGGTGTTGTTTTGAATTTATTTTTTTATGTGACAAATTCCTTTAAATTTACCCCATACCTTCCTAACCAACTTACAGTGAGTTATATTTTTCTGATCCTCTAAATCCAAATGCCGTAGTTCTAAATATTGTAATGGGGAGGCCCATCTACAGTCGTTACAAGTATTGATGTATTTTAAAAAAAAAACACTATTTTCCCAGTTTTTAATTTTGTTTAAAAGTTGTTTAGCAAAAAAGTATAATTGGAGGTCGAACATTGCCCATCCCCCATTTTCCAACTGATCTGTAAGCGTAGAATATTTTAATCTTGCTCGCTTTCTGCCACAAATAAATTTATTGAAAATTGAATGCATTCTTTTGAACTAGTATTCCGGTGTCCAAATTGGCAAAGTGTTTAAAACAAAGAGAATTTGTGGGAGAATATTCATCTTGATCAAAGTTAGCCTATCTGATATAGAAAAGGGCATTTTAGTCCAAATAGTCAACTTTTTGCTTATACTATTAACTAGCGGCTTCAAATTCAGTCATTTAACAAAAAGTCAACTGGGTTTGATGTGATTTTTATTCCTAAAAACTCCATTGGGTCCTCTTTTGATACCTGCTGTATGGCTATGCCCAAGGGAGGGTCTGCGGAGTTCAACAACAACTGTGAAGACTTGTTCCAATTTATCTGAACTCTCCATTAACTCCCCCCCCCCCAATCTAATTCTTGCCTTGGGGTTCTGATAAAGCAGCTCAATTAACCCCTTTATCCAATAGTCTGTTTTGACCTTAATGACCAAGGCGAATTTTCAAAATCTGACATGCGTCCACTTATTTGGTAATGACTTTGGAACGCTTTCACTTATGAAAGCGATTCTGAGATAGTTTTTTGTGACATATTGTACTTTACATTAGTGGTAAATTTTGATTGATATATTTAGCGTTTAGGTAGGGACTGATCGCTCATGTTGCCATGACCATGGAGGCCAGTGTATGGCCTCCGGATGTCATAGCAACCATCAGAGCCCTGCTTTCACGTTGCAGAGCGCCGATCAGTGACAAAGGGAGTTCCCTCCCTCTGTTACCCTAATAGACGCTGCAGTCTCAGTGACCGCAGCGTCTACAGGGTTAACCCAGGATCTGAGCGCAGCTCCGATCCTGAGTGCCCGCAGGTGGCTTACTCCGATGGGGCCCTCTCACCACCGATTTTATGCTACACTACCTAATGTGGGAAATTTATGTTACACTACCTAATGTGGGGAATTTGTGCTACGCTACCTAATGTGGGGAATTTATGCTACACTACACCTAATGTGGGGAATTTATGATCTCCAAAATTGGGCCGGACTTTCCCAGCTGAGTGCTCTGGCCCCTATCTAGACAAACTGGTCTCAGCATTGATGGACCGCTCAGTCAATTAATGATTGAGGCAAGACATCACAGTGTCAGTGATTGGGTGAGCGGGCTGTCACTGCCAAGGCTAGAATTTCTCAGAAGGTTGGGGCGGTGAACTAAGATGAGAGAGTCGAGCCCCGTTCTGGAGATAAGGGGGATCCCAGTCATTTATATAATGTTATATCACTGTAAGAAGAAAAGTTTTGAATCGACGCCTTTACATTTTAATATTTCACCATTTACAATATGGACAGGAGTTTTTCTTTAAAATGAGCATTTCCTTTATTAACTTCAGCAATGCATGTTTAATGTTAGATTTCTGTAGACTGTATATAAAGGGATTTATCATTGGGATAAGAGTTGTGTATATTATAGTGAAGACTAAGTTTAGAACATCAGAGTAAAATGGTATCAGATACCCTACTAAGGCGGCCCCATAGTAAATAGACACAACAGTGATGTGGGAGGAGCAGGTGGAGGAGGCCTTACTTCTGCTCTCTCTGGACTTCATATTGAAGATGATCAAGAAAATGTTAAAATAAGAAATAAAAGTGCACAACAATGGAACACCGACGAGTAAAAACATTTCCATGCCGGTTATTACAAAAAACATTAGTGTGGCTGTGCAGGTGGTCCTTGTTAGGTCTTTAATATCGCAGAAGAACTGGTGGATGATGTTGGATTGACAGGAGGTCATGTGTAAAACTGAGGTTAAAAACATTAGAGAGTTTATAAAGGCCACTGCCCAAATCCCAATAGTGATCAGGATACAATTTCTCTGACTCAGGATACGATGATAATGTAAGGGGAGGCAGATAGCAACATATCGGTCATAAGCCATAATGAAAAGGAGAATATCTTCAGCAGTCAACACTATAAGTAGAAAGTACAACTGAGTATAACATTGTGAGAAGGAAACAAAGTGATTCCCGGATAATAACATGTGCAGTAATTTAGGAACTGTGATCGATGTAAAGAATATGTCTACAATGGACAAATTACAAATAAAGACATACATTGGTTTATGTAACTGATCATCCAGACATATGGCGGCGATAACGGAAGAATTTACAAGAACTCCGACCAAATATATCAAGAAAAACAATGTGGTAATGAACGGTTTATTCCTTGTCTGTCCAGAAAATGGTAAAATGTAAAAATAGTTCATGGACGTCTCATTCTTCATTATCATTTCCTTCATAGAAGAAACACAAAGTGGAGGAGTTTATCATTTGCATATTTTTCACTTGACTTTTCTAGCTTGTACTTTTTCCCTGAATCCAATATATAATATGACAAATGTATCATATTGTCAAGTTCTGTATATAGATTTGGGGCATTCTTCATTGCAATTTTTTGGGATGTGGCTTCCTAAGCCGCTCATTGAGTGAAGAGAGACTGTGCAAATTTTTTTTTAAAGTCAAAAATAATAAATTCATAAAAAAAACTCATAACATGTCAACAACATTTATTAAATGTTTTAGACACTTTAACTCCAAGCCTAACAAAGTGTCCAAAGTATCCCTTACACATGAAGCCACGCGGCTTTTATACTGAACCACATCCCCTTGTCTGACAAGAATTAATAGTGTATAAAACATATAATTAATATCATGCAAAGCAAATGGGCGATACATAGACGACATCCTGCTTGTGTGGAGGGGTCTGTGCCCTTCTAGACTTCTCTGGATACACCAATGATGACAATTTGGAGTTTATGGATCAAACTGATTATATTGTGAGGCATTATTTGGCTTCACAGCTTATTGGGGATTTTAAACCTGTTACTTTAAACTTTTTACCAGCATCTCTATTCTACACACCTCTAGCTCGTCAATTATGATTTTCCGACAGTAGAGATTGTTAGTGCTAAGAGGACTTTGGAATATATGTGGCAGATAAGAACAGAAAAAAAAAAAAAAAGACTTCTACAATGGGGTTACTACTCTAGGGAACAATTCCTGCAGCACATACAGAAGCCTCTACCAAACAATTTAAATATGCAAACAAAGTAATCACCATTGTTACAAAATACTTTCCTGTATTATTGATCCGATTAGATAATTCAATAACACATATGATTTCCCCCAGTATGTAGACATCTAGTTCTAATTCCCCTGTTTCATATAGATGGCTGACAACAACTGGTTCATAGTGTAATACGAGTAGATGGACCATGGGCACTCAAAAAGTTTTATATCTTAACGCTTTTTATTTTAACCTGTTGGGGTCGTAGAGCGTACCTGTACTTAAGGACGGAGGGTGGACTGGAGGCGTCCTCATACTTAAGGACGGAAGGCGTACCTGTATGCCTTCCGTATTTCCGATCACCGACACTCACTAGGCGGTGATCGGAACGGGATGACTGCTGATATCTTTCAGCAGCCATCCTGGTACATGGCCTAGGGGTGTCGTAAGACCCCCCCCCCCCCCCCCCCATAATGGGAGGGTCTCAGTTCTGACCGGCCAATCATGTTTTTTCCAGGCTAATTGGGCCTTTGGTGCCATGATCCCCTGGAAAATAAGAGTGATCGGTGCTGTCAGGGACAGCGATGATCACCCTGAAGGATAGGAGGAGGTGGCGGGTGCCACCTCCTCCTATCCCCTGCCATTGGTCAATCAGGAGGGTTAAAGTTAAGATCCCTATGCCCACCCATAGAAGCCCGGGCGGAGTGGGGGAGGTTGGAAACTGTCTCGGGGGTGGCGCAGGGGTCTTACCCGTGGCAGGCAGGATGCGGTGGCAGACAGCAGAAGAGTGGCGGTGGCGAAGAATGCTGTGGGCGACAGTGAAGATCATCTTTGGTGAGTGATCTTCACTGTGGCCTGCTAGAAGTCACAAGGGCCAGATGTTACAGAACTACAAATCCCAGCATGCCTGGACTGTTGTTGTTTTTCAACATCTCAGGGCCACTGTGGTTTCCAGATGTTGCAAAACTAAAACTCTCAGCATGCCCAGACAGTCCAGGCATGCTGGGAGTTGTGGTTCTGTAATATCTGGCCCTTCAGATGTTGCAGAACTACAACTCCCAGCATGCCTGGACAGTCTTCGCATGCTGGGAGTTGTAGTTTTGCAACATCTGGAGGGGCACAGTTTGGAGACCACTATACAGTGGTCTCTAAACTGCAGACCTCCAGAGGTTGCAAAACTACAATTCCCAGCATGCCCTGGCAGTCTGAGTTGTAGTTTTGCAACATCTGGAGGTCCACAGTTTGGAGACCACTTCACAGTGGTCTACAAACTGTTATTCTCCAGTTGTTGCATAACTACAACTCCCAGCATGCCCTTCGGCTGTCAGAGCATGCTGGGAGTTGTAGTTTTTCAACAGCTGTAGGCACACTGGTTGGGAAACACTGAGTTAGAGACTGTTTCCTAACACAGAGTTTCCCAACCCTTGTGCCTCCAGCTGTTGCAAAACTACAGCTCCCAGCATGCACTGACAGACCATGCATGCTGGGAGTTGTAATTTTTCAACAGCTGGAGACACACTGGTGGGAAGGCACTGAGTTAGTCTGTTACCTAATTTTGTCTTTCCCCACCCGTGTGCCTACAGCTGTGGCAAAACTACAACTCCCAGCATGCACGGCTTGTCAGTGCATGCTGGGATATGTAGTTTTGCAACAGCTGGAGGTTTGCGCACCCGCCCACAGGTTACATTCACAGGGGCAGGGGTTTACAGTGAGTTTCTGGGTGCAAGTTTGAGCTGAGGAAAATTTACCCAAACTCCCAGCGGGAAACACACTGTAAACCACCGCCCGTGTGAATGTACCCTAAAAACACTACACTACCATGTGTATACTACCATGTGTATACATACTACTATATTTACACCCTTACACTGTCCACCCCCCCCCCCCCATTCCCATAAAAACGCCTTGTACAACACTGTTTCCTAAACGGAGCATCCAGCTGTTACAAAACAACAGCAACCAGCATTGCTGGAGAGCCATTGAATTTCCAGGCATGCTTGGAGTTTTGCAACGCCTGGAGGCACCATGTTTGGGAAACACTGCCGTAGGGTATTTTTGTTGCAGAAGGCAAGCACCATGCTTGCATCTGGGTCCGCCCCTATGCAAATCCCTTATTTTGGCCTTAAATGGGCATGGCGCTCTCTCACTCCGGAGCCCTGTCTTATTTCAAGGCAACGGTTTAGTTTCAAATATGGGGTATTTCCGTACTCTGGAGAAGTTGCGTTACAAATTTTGAGGACTTTTTCTCCTTTTATCCTTTATGAAAAGAAAAAGTTAGGGGTTACACCAGTATGTTAGTGTATAAATACTTTTCATTTTCACAAGAGGTAAAAGGAGAAAAAGACCCCCAACATTTGTAACACAATTTCTCCTGAGTACAGAAATACCCCATATGTGGACATAAAGTGCTCTGCGGGCGCACAACAGGGCTCAGGAGTGAGAGCGCTCCATGTATATTTGAGGCCTAAATTGGGGATTTGCACAGGGTGTCTGATAGTTACAGTGGTTCTGACATAAATGCAAAAAGGAAAACACCCACATGTGACCCCATTTTGGAAACTATACCCCTGAAAGAACATAACCAGTCATAAAGTGAGCCTTAACAACCCACTGGTGTTTGAGGAATTTTTCTTAAATTTGGACTTGAAAAGGAAAATTTAGGTTTTTTTTTTTACACAAATGCTGGTGTTACCCAAAATTTATCATTTTCACAAGGGGTAATAGGAGAAAAAGCCCCACACAATTTGTAACACCATTTCATCTGAGTAAGGAAATACCCCATATGTGGATGTAAAGTGCTCTGCAGGCGCACTACAGGGCTCAAAAGAGAAGGAGCTAAATTTGGTTTTTGGAGAGAAAATTTGGCTGGAATTGAAGGCCATGTGCATTTACAAAGCCCCCATGCTGCCAGAACAGTGGACCTCTTTTGAAAACTACACCACTCATTGAATGTAATAAGGGGTGCAGTGAGCATTTATGCCCCACAGGTGTCCGACAGATTTTTTGAACAGTGGTCTGTGAATATGAAAAATTAGATTTTTCTTTTGCACAGCCCACTGTTCCAAAGATCCGTCAAATGACAGTGAGTAAATACTTACTGTACCCCTTATAACATTCCTTGAGGGGTGCAGTTTCCCAAATAGTGTGCCATGTGTTTTTTTTTTTTTTTGTTTGTTTGTTTTTGTTGTTCTGGCACCCTGCGGACTTCCTAAATGCAACATGCCCCCCAAAAAAACATTTTGGCAAAATTCTCTTTCCAAAAGCCAAACTTTGCTCCTTCTCCTCTGAGCATTGTAGTGCGCCCGCAGAGCACTTTACGTCCAAATATTGGGTATTTCCATACGCAGAAGAAATGGGGTTTTAAATTTTAGGGGGCATTTTCTCCTATTAGCCTTTGTGAAAATGAAATATGTGGGGTAGCCCCAACATTTTAGTGTTAAAAATCACATTTTTCATTATCACATCCAACTTCAACGCAAAGCCGTCAAGGCTCACTGTTCCCCTTGTTACATTCCTTGAGGGGTGTAGTTTCCCAAATAGTGTGCCATGTGGAGGTTTTTTGCTGTTCTGGCACCATGAGAGATTCCTAAATGCAACATGCTCCCCAACAACCATGAGAGCAAAATCCGTTCTCCAAAATCCCAAAGTTGCTCCTTCCCTAGTCCTGAGCCATGTTGTGCACTCGCAGTAAAAAATTTAGATTTTGAGTTTTACCATTTACCATTTTAGTGAAACACCTAAAGGGTTAACAAACTTTCAAAAGTTTCAGGGCTGCAGTTTTCATAATGGGGTCCATTATGGGGAATTTCTTACAGTAAATCTACTTCAAACTGAACTGGGCCTTGAAAATTTCAGATTTAGAATTTTTCATGAAAAGGAAAATTGGTGCTTTAATTTGAAACCCTCTGATGTCTTCAAAAAGTAAAAACATGTAAACTTTATGATGCCAACATACAGTAGACATGTTGTATATGTGAATCAATATATAATTTATTTGGAATGTCTATTTTCCTTACAAGCAGAGAGTTTCAAAGTTAGAAAAATACAACATTTTCAATTTTTTCATGAAATTTTTGAATTTTTCCCCAATAAACAATGGAAGTATCGAAAAAACAATCTCAGAATCAAATTCATAAGTGAAAGTATCCCAGAGTTATTAATTTATTAATGCATAAAGTGACAGAGGTCAGATTTGCAAAAAATGCTCCCGGCCTTAGGGTCAAAATGGGCTCCATCCCCAAGGGGTTAAAACAAATATCATCAAAAACAAATTAGATCTCTTTCCTATTTGTCAGATAGAACTAGTCACATGACACCCTAAGACATGACAAATTACGCATCCTACCCCCTTCCAACGAAAATATAAAAGTGAGGAAACATTTTGAACGTCCCTTGTAGATTATGTAACTTTCTCAAACCCACCAGGACATTCAGATCCGTTCATTCAGACAGAGATTAGGACATTTAATCCTTTATGAATTGTCAACACTGTAGTTTATTATTAACTTTTTAATTGGCAATAAGCAGTACATTAGGTGCACTACCCATGGATTTAGAAAGTGAACATCTTAGAAATCCAGAGACTCGAAATGCTTTTGGTGCAGTGCGTCATTTTGTGGACATGAACCAATCCAATAAATATTATATGTTTGGCTGCATACCTTAACCCCTTTACGACCACGGACGTAAATATACGTCCTAGTTTGGCGGGACTTCCCGTACATTTACGTCCGGTGTATGACCGCGAGCATCGGAACGGTGCTCGCGTCATACACAGCAGGTTCCAGCTGCTAGTAGCAGCCGGGGACCCGCCCGTAATGGCCAACATCCGCGATCGCGGGGATGTCCGCCATTAACCCCTCAGATGCCGTGATCAATACAGATCACGGCATCTGCGGCATTGCGTTACTTTGATTGAATGATCGGATCGCCCACAGCGCTGCCACGGCGATCCGATCATCCAGTATGGCGGCCGGAGGTCCCCTCACCTGGCTCCGGCTGTCTCCTGGGTCTTCTGCTCTGGTCTGAGATCGAGCAGACCAGAGCAGAAGATCACCGATAATACTGAGCAGTGCTGTGTACTATACATAGCACTGCACAGTATTAGCAATCAATGGATTGCTATAGATAGTCCCCTACGGGGACATAAAAAATGTAAAAAAAAGTTGAAAAATGTAAAAATAAAAAGTAAAAAAAAAGTGAAAAATCTCTCCCCCAATAAAAATTGTCCGTTTTTCCCATTTTACCCCCAAAAAGCGTACATTTAAAAAAAAAATAAACATATTTGGTATCGCCACATGCGTAAATGTCCGAACTATCAAACTATAATGTTAATGATCCTGTACGGTGAACGGCGTAAACGTAAAAAAAAAAAAAAAAAGTCCAAAATGCTGATTTTTTGTCACATTTTATTAAAAAAATTTTATAAAAATGATCTAAAAGTTTTATATATGCAAATGTGGTATCTAATAAAAAGTACAGATGACGGCGCAAAAAATTAGCCCTCATACTGCCCTATATACGGAAAAATGAAAAAGTTGTAGGTGGTCAAAATAGGGCGATTTTAGATTACTGATTTTGTACAAAAAGTTTTAGATTTTTTTTAAGCGGTACAAAAATATTAAAGTATGTAGCCATGGGTATCATTTTAATTGTATTGACCCACAAAATAAAGAACACCTATCATTTTTACCGTAAATTGTACAGTGTGAAAACGAACCCCTCCAAAATGTGCAAAATTTGGGTTTTCATTTAAATTTCCTCCCTAAAAATTTTTTTTTTTGGGGTTCGCCGTACATTTTATGGTAAAATGAGAGGTTTCATTACAAAGTGCAATTGGTCACGCAAAAAACAAGCCCTTATATGGGTCTGTAGATGGAAATATAAAAGAGTTATGGATTTTAGAAAGCGAGGAGGAAAAAACGAAAACCCAAAAATAAAATTGGCCTGGTCCTTAAGGTGAAAATGGGCTTGGTCATTAAGGGGTTAAAGGGGTACTCCAGTGGAAAACTTTTTTTTTTATTCAACTGGTGCCAGAAAGTTAAACAGATTTGTAAATCACTTCTATTAAAAAATCTGAATCCTTCCAGTACTTATTAGCTGCTGAATAATAAAGAGGAAATTATTTTCTTTTTGGAACACAGAGCTCTCTGCTGACATCACGAGTACAGTGCTCTCTGCTGACACCTCTGTCCATTTTAAGAACTGTCCAGAGCAGCATATGTTTGCTATTGGGATTTTCTCCTACTCTGGACAGTTCTTAAAATGGACAGAGATGTCAGCAGAGAGCACTTTGGTCATCATGTCAGCAGAGAGCTCTGCATTCCAAAAAGAAAATAATTTCCTCTGTAGTATTCAGCAGCTAATAAGTACTGGAAGGATTAAGATTTTTTAATAGAAGTAATTTACAAATCTGTTTAACTTTCTGGCACCAGTTGATTTAAAAAAAAAAAAAAAGTTTTCACAGGAGTACCCCTTTAACTACTTTATATGTATATTTAGTGACATGTTAATGGATATATACTTATTTTGTAATGATATTTACATTTCTTTAGCTTGGCTGCTGTATTGTGATTACCCTAAATATTATTCAGTAGGTTAGGTCCTATAAGAGTATGTTTACACTATGGAATTTCTGCATAATTCCGCTTAGAGATTCCGCTACACGAGTCTAAACATTGCAGTGAATGGGTCTTCCATTGACCCATTCATATTGCAGAATTGTAGCTTGGAAATTTTGTCGCAGAGACTGATATGCCTAAAGAATTATCCTGTTTATTCTTTTGCAGAATCCCCAAGCAGAGTCCCTTTGTTTGAATGAAAGTGATACCACATTTGCCCTGTTACTGCGACCTCTAAAACACACTGGGGGAGATGTAACGCTGTGTGTTTAGCTACACACGTTTTTAAAACTAACTCACCAGGCCCAAGTTATGTGTACGTGGTGTGATAAATTTGGCGCACGTGCACATGTGTGGGATTTTTACCTCTGTGAAGTAGTCGTAAGCCTGTTTTGAATGGGGATAGATTGCTGGTGCTGGTTTGCGACATTTGGAGCCCTCTGCGACACGATTTGCGACATTTGGAGAAAAGTCACTCATGATAAATTCACAACCACTGCAAATTCAAAGGCCAAAATTGTTCAAGTAAGGAAGTTTGGGAAAAGTCATCTCAAGGCAAAAAGTCATAGTTGCACCAATTTTGGGCCTTTTTACACAGCAAAAGACAGGTAAAATGCTTAATAAATACCCCCCCCCCCCCCCCCCCCCATTGTGATATATTTGTAAAGTAAATGTGCTAACAGTTCCTTGGTGCACTGGTGTGGTCACCGGGACCACCCTTGTCTTTACCTGTAGCCCCGCCTCTCAGTAGTGAAGCCATGTGACAGTCCCAACGAGACACCATGCATGTGCAAGATCTTGCATTGGCTCCAAGTCAATGCGGAGAGGCAGATGGGCTTGATGGTCAAACATGGCTACAGGAGGAGATAGAAGATGTCTGGGCGACCGCCTCCAGTGCACCAAGGAACTGTCAGAGCATAAAATTATAAATGTATCACTATGTGTTTTAGCAGTGAAAGTGGGAGGGCAAATGTGGTGTCATTGTCTTTTTATTCGGTGCTTATTTCCGTGGCAAATTGTAATGGAAATAAGCATCGGTTTGAAATAATTTCTGCTCAATTTACCATAGAGCAGAAAGGTGCGAGTCAATAGAAAAATTAAGTAAGGAAATTGCTTAAAGGGGTTCTCCAGCATAAGATGATTTTAGTAGGAACCTGGCAGGCAGTAATGGACATGCTTAGGAAGGATCTGCGCTTGTCTTGGGGCTAAATGGCTATGTTGTGAGATTACCATAACACTGTGGCTAGCTGTTTGTGAACCAGTATTTCCTGTTTGACTTTTCTTTTTTTGACTACAAATCCCATAATTCCATCTTCCTCCCTCCCACACATCAGCCACCCCACCCATTGAAACATAAATGAGCTGCAGACATGTGGGTTTCAATCAGGGTGTCTACAGCTGTTGTATTAGTTGCAGATTGATCTCTCTCCCACCAAGCGATCGCTCCACCCATTGAAGCAGACAGGCTCCCTGTCATCAGCTGACTAGTGAGTCAGGTCTCGGCCGCATTGCAAACTGGGAAAAATCTGAGACAACAGTCATTTTGTATGCTGGTAAAAATAAATATTGGGGTGAATATCACAGAAGAATTGTGAGAAAACCGTCACACACAGGTACATACACTATATTATGAACTACACTAACTTTACAGCCCCTGTAGCATAGTCAAATAAAAAAATTCCTGGAATACCCCTTTAATTCCTTAGTGTCAATGGACTTTAAGACACAATCACCGAGTGTTGGAAGATCAGACTCCCTAAGCACACTAAGGGACTTTTAAAAGGGGTACTCCAGTGGAAAACAGACACTGGTCCTCATTTACTATTCTAAACCCGACTTGTTTTGTCGGGTTTTTTTGGCGCATCTTTTGGCCAGTCTGCGACACAATGTGACATTTTTTCCCGACTGACCCGATGTGGCTTCTCCCAAACCCGAAAAAGGGGCGTAACCCGACATTTCTGAGCTTTCCCACATGTTTATAGAGGTTTCCAACCCGAATTTGTTGAATTGTTGTGGATTTTTTCCCAACAACTCAGAGGAGTTGGAAACCAAAACCTACAAAACCCACGTGCGACAAACAGGATGCAACATAATAATAATAAATACCAGGGGAAAAAAGCAGTCGGGTAAGAAAGCAAGATGGACTTACAACCCGATTCTCTAAGTAAATGAGGGCCACTGTGTTAGCAGAGAGCACTGTGTTCAGACTGAAAAAAACAACTCAACTTCCTGTGGAGCATACAGCAGCTGTTAAGTAAGGATTACATTTTTTAAAATAGAAGTAATTTACAAATCTGTTTTACTTTCTGGCCCCAGTTAGTTTGAGAAAAAAGTGTTTTCCACCAGAGAACCCCTTTAGTTGAACTCAAGTGCTGAGCTTGCTTCACAGCCGATGAATAACAACTGCTATCAGCAGCCAGTACTCACCAGTAATACCGGATATCAGTCATCATGCTAATGTCCAGCATTTAACCCTTTAGATGAGTCAAGATGACAGAAGGAGGTCCCTTTCTCACCTCTGTGCTACTTTCTGGGGATCTTGTTGTACAGTCTGCCTCAAGCAGAGTGCAGAGCACTGGACAGTACTAGTAATCAAGTGATTGCTTTTAATAACCCTATATGGAACCTCAACATAAATGAAATAAAGGGACTTGCATCTTTCTGCTCGATGGTAAATGGAGCAAAAATAGGCCTTTTTTTCTAATTTTATCTGTCTCTGAAGCTCCAAATAAAGGGACAGTGGGGGAGATTTATCAAAACCTGTGCAGATAACAAGAAAAAAGCAAAGTTGGGCCGTTGGTGGCGCTGGTCCTGATGTAAAGAAAGCTCTGTAGACCCTTCTCAGTGTCTAAACGTGGTTTTATTAGCACAGAAAGCAACGCGTTTCTGGTCCGAACTGGACCCTTCGTCTGGCAGTGTGCACACTGCCAGACGAAGGGTCCAGTTCGGACCAGAAACGCGTTGCTTTCTGTGCTAATAAAACCACGTTTAGACACTGAGAAGGGTCTACAGAGCTTTCTTTACATCAGGACCAGCGCCACCAACGGCCCAACTTTGCTTTTTTCTTGTTACTTACACTGCTGGGACATCACCTTTGCTCCAGAGGACCGTGGCTGCAGACCTGAGACATCACCTAAGGCTATCACAGATGTTGTGCTCTCAGCACAACGAAAATAGGTGAGTATTACAACTTAACCTGTTTTCATCTCACCTATAAACATCCTTCACTAGGGGGCGCATATCCCTGTTTTTTTCTTCTATCTTTTCTATAAAAACCTGTGCAGAGGAAGAGTGGTGCAGTTGCCCATAGCAACCAATCAGATTGCTTCTTTCATTTTCCACAGGCCTCTTTAGAGGCCTGTGGAAAATGAAAGGAGCGATCTGATTGGTTGCTATGGGCAACTGTCCCACTCTTCCTCTGCACAGGTTTTGATAAATCTCCCCCCAGTGACACCACATTTGCTCTGCCATTTACACTGCTAAAACACTAGTGATACCCTTGCAATATAAATGGATTAACAGATTCTTGGTAGGCCCCTTGGCATATGGGCTGAAAAATGTTGCAGGGTTTTATCTGGAAATGAATATAAGCATAAATGGCGGCACAGATAGCAGACAGCTCCGTGCTCCTCTGTTGAATTCAGCTGCATCTGCATCTGAAGGACACATATGCAGCTGAAAATGATGATCAGCAAGCGATTCGGGGCTTGCTTTCCAAAAGCCTTATGCGAACGACAACACTAAAGATGCTCACAGGAAATCCAGAGGTTATTTATGTTGATCAATCCCTTTAGGGACAATTTTAGGATTTCAGTAATCTAAGTTTCTGTGTTCTGTTTAAGAGGTTTTGTATAATTCTCTGACTTACATAAAAATACTGGTGGGTTGTCTCTGCTTCCCATGAAAAAATGTATAAATAAATAAATTATTTATATATATATATATATATATATATATATATATATATACAATTTTTCATCATTATAAATTTTTGAGCTTTTTTTAGGTTAAGCTAACTTCATACTGACTGATTTACTTATTATTAGTGAGTAGAAAAAAATAAGATTTACTATATTTCAAAAATACTAATCCAAATCGACATTGTATAGACCCTTTACTAAGAATATCATAAAAAAGGTTATCAACCCTTTGAAAAAAAAAAAAATATGATGCTTAAAGGGATACTCCAGCCCTAAGACATCTTATCCCCTATCCAAAGGATAGGGAATAAGATGTCTGACCGCGGGGGTCCCGCCGTCACACCCCCTCCCATAGACTGGCATAGCGGGGGCGCGGTGTGACGTCACAGGGGGCGGAGTCGTGTCATCACGATACTCCGGCCCCGTGGTCGGCACCCCGCAGTTTGTGAGCTGCAGCTCAAAGAGGTGGATGCCGAATGCAAGATTGCGGGGGTCCCCAGCGGTGGGACCCCCAGGGTCAGACATCTTATCCGCTATCCTTAGGATAGGGGATAAGATGTCTTAGGGCCGGAGTACCCCTTTAAATGTAATGGCTCAAAGATCTACTTCCATCGGAGGTGTGAGTAAAGGTTTTATGTTACTTTAATACATTTGAGCCTCTTATTTTATTAAGGGTAGATAACCATGTAAATGAGTTATCTATGCAAAATAAAAACAATTACTCTATTTTGAATCATTAAAAAATAAGAAAAACAATAATTGATATATTGATTGTCTACATGAACACTATATAACAGTGTCACAACTCGGATTCCTCTTATAGTAATAGTGCCATCATATATTACCCTCTAGTTCAGGTCATGCAAAAGATTATTATTATTATTTTTTTTTCATAGAATATTCTTATTTTATAACCTTATTTATTAACTTAACATGTAGACTTTAATTTTTTCAATTTAATAATGTATAATTTTAATATTTACCTTTGTAGTAAAATTATAGGAGGTGGGATTTCTGTCATTCTTAAACACTTCCCTCATATCTGGAAAAAAACACATGTGCCGCATAAAATATTTTACTGTTGTGACATCAAAAATTCAAATGTTTTATTTCTATGATAAATAATATAAAACGTTTTTAAAAGCCAATATGCTTGTACTATAAGGTACATTGGATTTTAAGATGTATCAATACTAATACCAAATCATGGCCCATGTGGTTGAGTTTGGCTTCACACACAATATTTTGGTCCTTACTATAATCCTCAATTCTGTCAGAATTTTTTCCAAAACCAGAAGTGGAACCGACACAAAGAGAAACTGTAACTGATATTTTTGTCATTTGGAGCCACTCCTGGTTTTGGGTGGATACTGACCAAAATGATGATCAGTGTGAAAAGAAAACCCCAAATCATCTGTATGGATCCAGACTTAGACTATGATCACACAAATTAGAGGGGGGGGGGGGGTATACATTAACTTCACTTCAAATATACGTGCGCCACATTTGTCTCACAATTGCGCCACAGTCTAGGGAATAGAAGGTGGGTAATGGGCACTTACAGGGAGGAATTAATGGGAGTTGTGTGTAGCCCTGTGAGTGAGCTAGGTATGTAACGTCCAGAGGTAAGTAAACAGCATAGTTCCTGGTACTACACCATGTATACAAATCTTATTTAACCCCTTAAGGACTCGTTTTTTTCCTCCCCATATTCTAAAATTCTTAATGCTTTCAGTTTTCCGGACATATTTGAGGGCTTGTTTTATGCGCTACCAATTTTACTTTGTAATGACATCAGTTATTTCACCACAAAATCTATGAAAAAACAATAATATTTTTTATAATTTTTTTTAGCGTATAAGAAATGACCAAAATCCAATTTTGGATTTTGGAATTTTTTTATGTACACGCCATTGACCACACGGTTTAATTAACATTATATTTTTATAGTTTGGGAATTTACGCACGCAGCAATACCACATATGTTTTGTTTCTATTATGTTTATATATTTTTTTATATATTTTATCAACTTTTATCGCCGCGTCTAAGGGGTTAATGCTGGGCATCACCCCGATCGGTGATGTCTGGCATTAGACACGGGTCCTGGTGGCTGATAGCCGCCGGGACCACCCGGCTATGATGCGGGGTCAGCCTGTGAGCCCACATCATAGCAGGGGAGCGAGCACAGGGCGTACAGGTATGCCCTGTGTCCTTAAGGAGTTAAGTCAGTAAAAGTTTCCTTCCTTATAGGTTATATATTATATAAAAAGATTTAAACGTTTAGGTAACTTACCAGTAGAATATGGCTTGTGGATCCTGATGTTAAAATCTTTACTATAAAAAAAAAAAAAAATATGATATTTATAAATATTGAGGAGTGAGGAGAAAAAGCCTTAACCCCTTCTGCAGAGGAGGCTTCATAACACAGAATGTGAGGTCACTACTTGGTGGTAGGAAACAATAGAGATGAGCTGGCGAGTGCACTGGTTCTAGTTGAAGCAGAAACCCTAAGAATATGTTCACATGGTGGAATTTCCACACGGAATTCAGATGGAAATTCTGCCTTGATGCACTGCAAATTGATTTGAATGGGATTCCGCAGTCCCATTCAGACAGTAGTGGAAATTCTGCTTTCCGCATTTCATCAAAACATAAGATCAGTCTTATATTTTCTTGAATTCCGCAGCAGAATGCCATTAAAACCAATGGGGCTTGGATTTCAGCAAAATTCTGTGTTTAGATAACATAGAATTCCACTGCAATTTTGGCGGAATTCCACAATTCTATGACAGACGTCACGCCCCCTCCCAATGGAGGGGGCGTGGTGTGATGTCACGTCCACAGTCCCGGAAAGCCAGAGGTTTCCCAAACTGGAGACGCAGCCCCCGCATAGAATGTGGGTGCTGCAGGGAGATCACGGGGGGTCTCAGCAGCGGGCCCCCCGCGATCAGACATCTTATCCCCTATCCTTTGGAAAGAGGATAAAATGTTTTGCCCGGAATACCCCTTTAAACTAGCACCATTCATCCCCAGGGCACTTGTGGGCAAGAAAACATATTTTTATAGATGTTCTGTAAATTCACTAAAACCACCTATTATTTGTATTGTGTTTTGCCCGTATATCCTAAGAGGATCCTGAGCCCCAGTACAGACATGAAGAATAAAGGTAAAAAAGAATAAAAATAAAGTTTTGGAATGGCCAAGTCAAAGTCCTGATCCTAATCCAATACAAATGTTGTGTAAGGACCTGAAGTGATGTAAAGGGGTCCTCCTACCCTAGACATCTTATACCCTATTGAAAGGATACATGTTATGTTCAGAACGCCGGGTGCCTGCACAGAGATCGCGGGGTGTCCCAGTGGCCAGATCCCCGCAATCAGACATCTTATCCCCTATACTTTGGAGAGAGGATAAGATGTCATGGGGGCCGAGTACCCTTTTAAGGATCTGAAGTGATTACTGTTTTATATAGATCAATGGCTAATATTCCTCCAAGCCGATGTACCGGACTGATCCACAATTACCAGAAACGTTTAGATAAATTTATTCCTGCACAAGGGGGTCACACCAGATACTGAAGGCAAAGGTTCACATAATTGTGTTATTTGATTTTTTTTTTTTAATCTACTTTAAAGGGGTACTCCGGTGGAAAACATATATTTTTATTTTTAAATCAACTGGTGCCGGAAAGTTAAACAGATTTATAAAGAGTTAAACAGCTGCCCTCAGTAGTGTGAATGCAGCCGCTGCCAGGACATGTAGAAGATTCTTATGTATTTCTTCAGTCTAGATCAGTGTTTCCCAACCAGTGTGCCTCCAGCTGTTACATAACTACAACCCCCACTGGTCTAGACAGTGCAGTGTTCTGCAGGCAGTACATACTGTGTTATGGTGGTGCTTGATATAGGATGAACCTGTCAGAATTGTCTATATTTCTGCATACATTTCCCCTAACATTACATCAGGTTTACACATAAGTTTTAACCCCTTAAGGACCAAGGGCGTACAGGTACGCCTTTGCTCCCTGGTACTTAAGGACCAAGGGCGTACCTGTACGCCCGTGGGAATTTCGGTCCCTGCCGCGCGCCGGGCGGGGATCGCGCTGGGGTGACTGCTGATATCTATCAGCAGGCACCCCGTGCAAATGCCCAGGGGGGTCATTAGACCCCCCCATGTCGGCGATCGGCGCAAATCGCAAGTGAATTCACACTTGCGATTTGCGCCGATTCCGGGTCGTACGGGTCGATGGTGACCCGGAATAGAAGGGGGATCGCGGGTGTCCTAGACACCCACGATCCCCCTGTAGCGATAGGAGTGAGGTTGCCACCCCTCCTATCTCTGCTATTGGTGGTCTAGACGCGACCACCAATAGCAGATCGGGGGAGGAGGGGTTTACTTTCGGTTTCCCCGTCCTGCCCTCCCACAATAGGCGGGGCAGGACGGGGAAACCGACAGGGACCGGCGCCGAAGATCCACTTACCCATCGGCGATGGCAGCGGCGACGATCAGCGGCGGCAGCGGGCGACGATCGGCGGAAGAAGAGGACCGCGACGCAGCTCCCTGGATCCAGCAGAAGCCGGTGAGTTACTTAGCAACATCTGGAGGGCTACAGTCTGAGACCACTATAGTGGTCTCTAAACTGTAACCCTCCAGATGTTGCAAAACTACAACTCCCAGCATGCCCAGAGAGCTGTTTAGGCTTGCTGGGAGTTGCAGTTTTGCAACAGCTGGAGGTCTACAGTTTGAGACCACTGCAAAGTGATCTCTATACTGTGCACCTCCAGATCTTGCAAAACTACAACTCCCAGCATGCCCAGACAGCAGTTTGCTGTCTGGGCATGCTGGGAGTTGTAGTTTTGCAACATCTGGAGGTCCACAGTTTGGAGACCACTATGCAGTGGTCTCTAAACTATAGCTCTACAGATGTTGCAAAACTGCAACTCCCAGCAAGCCTAAACAGCAAACAGCTGTCTCTGCATGCTGGGAGTTGTAGTTGCGATCCCTCCAGCTGTTGCATAACTACATCTCCCAGCATGCCTTTCGGCGATCAGTACATGCTGGGAGTTGAAGTTTTGCAACAGCTGGAGGCACACTGGTTGGAAAATACTGAGTTAGGTAACAGAACCTAACTGAAGGTTTTCCAACCAGTGTGCCTCCAGCTGTTGCAAAAGTACAACTCCCAGCATGCACGGTCTGTCAGTACATGCTAGGAGTTGTAGTTTTGAAACAGCTGGAGGTTTGCCCCCCCCCCCCCCCCCCCATGTGAACGTACAGGGTACATTCACACTGGCGGGTTTACAGTAAGTTTTCTGCTTCAAGTTTGGGCTGTGGCAAATTTTTCACCGCAGCGCAAACTCCTAGCGGTAAATTCACTGTAAACCTCTGCCAGTGTGAACGTACCCTAAAAACACTACACTACACTTACACATAATAAAGAGTAAAACACTGTCCCCCTAATAAAAAATAAAAAACGTATTGTACGGCAGTGTTTCCAAAACAGAGCCTCCAGCTGTTGCAAAACAACAACTCCCAGCATTTCCGGACAGCCACTGACTGTCCAGGCATGCTGGGAGTTTAGCAACAGCTGGAGGCACCCTGTTTGGGAATCACTGGCGTAGAATACCCCTATGTCCACCCCTGTGCAATCCCTAATTTAGTCCTCAAATGCGCATGGCGCTCTCTCACTTCGGAGCCCTGTCGTATTTCAAGGAAACAGTTTAGTGCCACATATGGGGTATCTCCGTACTCGGGAGAAATTGCGTTACTAATTTTGGGGGCTTTTTTTCCTTTCACCCCTTATGAAAAAGAAAAGTTGGGGTCTACACCAGCCTGTTAGTGTAAAAAAAAATTTTTTTTTACACTAACATGCTGGTGTTGTCCTTTACTTTTTATTTTCACGGGAGGTAAAAAAAGGAAAAAAAGACCCCCAAAATTTGTAACGCAATTTCTCCTGAGTACGGAGATACCCCATATGTGGGCGTAAAATGCTCTGCAGACGCACAACAAGGCTCAGGAGTGAGAGCACACCATGTACATTTGAGGCCTAAATTGGTGATTTGCACAGGGGTGGCTGATGTTACAGCGGTTCTGACATAAACACAAAACAATAAATACAGACATGTGACCCCATTTTGGAAACGACACCCCTCACGGAACGTAACAAGGGGTATAGTGAGCCTGAACACCCCACAGGTGTTTGACAAATTTTCATTAAAGTTGGATGGGAAAGTGAAAAAAAAAAATTATTTTTCACTAAAATGCTGGTGTCACCCTAAATTTTTCATTTTCACAAGGGAAAATAGGAAAAAAGCCCCCCAAAATTTGTAACCCAATTTCTTCTGAGTAAGAGCATATCCCATATGTGGATGTAAAGTGCTCTATGGGTGCACTACAATGCTCAGAAGAGAAGGAGCGCCATTGGGATTTTGAAGAGAAAATTTGTCCGGAATTGAAGGCCACTTGTGTTTACAAAGCCCCCATGGTACCAGAACAATGGACCCCCCCCCCCATATGTGACCCCATTTTGGAAACTACACCCCTCATGTAATGTAATAAGGGGCGCAGTGAGCATTTACGCCCCACAGGTGTCTGACAGATTTTTGGAACAGTGATCCGTGAAAATGAAAAATGTAATTTTCCATTTGCACAGCCCACTGTCCCAAAGATCTGTCAAACGCCAGTGGGGTGTAAATGCTCACTGCACCACTTATTAAATTCTGTGAGGGGTGTAGTTTCCAAAATGGGGTCACATGTGGGGGAGGTCCACTGTTCTGGCACCACGGGGGGGCTTTGTAAATGCACATGGCCCCTGACTACCATTCCAAACGAATTCTCTTTCCAAAAGCTCAATGGTGCGCCTCCTCTTCTGAGCATTGTAGTTTGCACGTAGTGCACTTCAGGTCCACTTATGGGGTACCTCCATACTCAGAAGAGATGGGGTTACAAATTTTGGGGGGTATTTTCTGCTATTAACCCTTGCAAAAATGTGAAATTTGGGGGGAAACACACATTTTAGTGAAAAAAAATATATATGTTTTTTTACATATGCAAAAGTCGTGAAACCTGTGTGGGGTATTAAGGCTCACTTTATTCCTTGTTACGTTCCTCAAGGGGTCTAGTTTCCAAAATGGTATGCCATGTGGTTTTTTTTTTTTGCTGTTCTGGCACCATAGGGGCTTCCTAAATGCGACATGCCCCCCGAGCAAAATTTGCTCTCAAAAAGTCAAATATCACTCCTTCTCTTCGGAGCATTGTAGTTCGCCCGTAATGCACTTCATGCCAACTTATGGGGTACCTCCATACTCAGAAGAGATTAGGTTACAAATTTTGGGGGTATTTTCTGCTATTAACCCTTTCAAAAATGTGAAATTTGGGGGGAAACACACATTTTAGTGGAAAAAAAATATTTTTTTTACATATGCAAAAGTCGTGAAACACCTGTGGGGTATTAAGGCTCACTTTATTCCTTGTTACGTTCCCCAAGGGGTCTAGTTTCCAAAATGGTATGCCATGTGGGTTATTTTTGCTGTTCTGGCACCATAGGGGCTTCCTAAATGCAACATGCCCCCCAAAAACCATTTCTGAAAAACGTACTCTCCAAAATCCCCTTGTCGCTCCTTCGCTTCTGAGCCCTCTACTGCGCCCGCCGAACACTTTACATAGACATATGAGGTATGTGCTAACTCGAGAGAAATTGGGCTACAAATATAAGTATACATTTTCTCCTTTTACCCCTTGTAAAAATTCAAAAATTGGGTTTACAAGAACATGCGAGTGTAAAAAATAAAGATTGTGAATTTTCTCCTTCACTTTGCTGCTATTCCTGTGAAACACCTAAAGGGTTAAACACTTACTGATTGTCATTTTGAATACTTTGGGGGGTGTAGTTTTTATAATGGGGTCATTTGTGGGGTATTTCTAATGGGAAGACCCTTCAAATCCACTTCAAACCTGAACTGGTCTCTGAAAAAAAGCGAGGTTCAAAATTTTGTGAAAAATTGGAAAATTGCTGCTGAACTTTGAAGCCCTCTGGTGTCTTCCAAAAGTAAAAACACGTCAATTTTATGATGCAAACATAACGAGCAGCAGATGCATAGCAGATATAGGCTAAGGGCAGCATGGTGGCTCAGTGGTTAGCACTGCTGCCTTGCAGTGCTGGGGCCCTGGGTTCAAATCCCACTGAGGACAACAATAAATAAAGAGTTATTATTATTATAATGACATCAGCAAAGAGCACTGTGGTCGTAATGTCATCAGAGAGAATTCCAAAAAGAAAAGAATTTCCTCTGTAGTATTCAGCAGCTAATAAGTACAGGAAGGATTAAGATTTTTTGATAGAAGTAATTTACAAATATGTTTAACTTTCTGGC
Organism: Hyla sarda; assembly: GCF_029499605.1. Lineage (NCBI taxonomy): Eukaryota > Metazoa > Chordata > Amphibia > Anura > Hylidae > Hyla > Hyla sarda. Next base: position 221,212,998 of record NC_079196.1, on the reverse strand, counting down.
ACCAGTTGATTTAAAAAAGAAAAGAAAAATTGTTTTTCCACCAGAGTACCCCTTTAAGGACTTATGTGTAAATCTGATGTAATGTTAGGTGAAATGTATGCAGAAATATAGACAATTCTGACAGCTTCATCATATATCAAGCACCACCATAACACAGTATATAGTGCCTGCAGAACACTGCACTTTCTAGACCAGTGGGGGTTGTAGTTATGTAACAGCTGGAGGCACACCGGGGCGGAAACACTGATCTAGACTGAAGAAATACATAAGAATCTTCTACATGTCCTGGCAGCGGCTGCATTCACACTACTAAGGGCACCAGCAGATTGATGACCGGTTTTTGGCAAGAAAAAAAACTACATCTAATAGTATAAAAAAAACATAGTAACCCAAATAAATGGACTTTTAATAGAAATAATGAGAATAATTCCAGATTAGTAATAAATCCAGGAAATGATTGTATCTTCATAGGACAATCCATGTGAGGGGTCACCGGCCTCCACAACAGACTGACCCTGTAATGTCCTGGAGCAGTGGTCTCCAACCTGTGGACCTCCAGATGTTGCGTAACTACAACTCCCAGCATGCCCGGACAGCCGTTGGCTGTCCGGGCATGCTGGGATTTGTAGTTTTGCAACATCTGGAGGTCCGCTGGTTGGAGACCACTGTCCTGGAGCTTCTCTACTGATGTCTTTGTCAGAGATGAATGATGTCCCCTGTAAAGTGTAATAGATCCTCATATGTAATGGAACCATTCACTTACATGTATTAATGTATATGAGACGGAGCAGAATAGTGACAGATTTCTCCCAATGTAACAATCTTTCCATCAGTGAGAAGAATTTATATTGTGCTGGGACAATCCCGGCGTTCGGTTCGGCAATATTTTCGGTTTTGATTTTTCGGATACATTCGGTATTCGGGTTGATTTTTTTTCGGATACATTCGGGTACATTCGGTAAATCTTTTTATTCTTTTTTTTAGCGATCCTAAGAAATTATGGAGATACCTTTTTTATTAAAATTTCGTAGGGTACCATAAAAAAATCATAATAAAAAAGATACAGTAGTGATGGAAAAAATTGTATCTAACGAAATGTATCTTTTTTTATTATGAAATGTTTTTTAATTTTTAAACAGGGATCAATTTATGTGAGCGGGTAAAGTACTAAAAATGTAGCCGACAATAATAAAAATGTATTGTGTGCGTGTTTTTAATTTTATTTTTTTTTACATTTTTTAGGTAGTACTATTACTCCCAGCATGGAACACACTCTTCCATGATGGGAGTAGTAGTTACCTGTACTAATTGACAGATCGCAGGGGTCCCTTGCGATCCTCTTGTATGATGTATAGATGCGGCGGCAGCTCTTCTATGGTCCCCTGCCCTGACGTATATATACACATATTCATATTTCCCGCAGAGCTGTGATTGGCCAGATGGTTCCAGCCAATCACAGCTCTCTGTGAGAAATAGGAATATGTGTATATATACGGCCGTGCAGGGGACCATAGGAGAGCGGCGGCCGCATCCATACATTATACAGGAGCATCACCGCAGGTGTCAGGAGTGATACCCGCAGTGATCTTTCCTTTACTACAAGTACTACTACTCCTAACATGAAGTACACTCTGCTCCATGCTGGGAGCTGTAGTACCTGCATTAATAGACAGATCGCAGCGGGTGTCAGAAGTTACACTCGCTGCGATATGCCTATTAATGCAGGTACTACAGCTCCCAGCATGGAGCAGAGTGTGCTCCATGTTGGGAGTAGTAGTACCTGCAGTAAGGGACAGATCCCAGCGGATGCCACTCCTCCTGACACCCGCTGCGATCCTCCTGAAGTGATTGTCGGGATCAGCTGTTCTCAGGGCTACAGAGCCGGGAGATCAGTTTGACGCTGAGCCCTAGGTATACATCGTATATCTACTGCCCTGTGACAGTGAGCCTGCAATGTGTATACAGTATACACATTGCTGGCTCACTTAACCCCTTGCTGAGCTGTGCGCTATGAGCAAGCCCAGCAAGGGAAGAGTTAACTTACACTGCTGGACATAGTGTATACAGAAGACGAAGTCCAGCTTACTTCCCTCGAGTACCGGGCAGGTCCGTGTAGCTCCGCCCCTAGTGATGATGTCATTAGGGGGCGGAGCTACAGAAGGGAACAAGGCTAGTTAATCTGAAGCTCTGTTCACATTGTCCGTTTTGTATAATGTGAACAGACCCTTCTGGCAGTGTCTACCCAGACAGGGAGACTCCAGCTGTTGCTAAACTACAACTCCCAGCATGCCCAGACAGCCAAAGGTTGTCTGGGCATGCTGGGAATTGTAGTTTTGCACCAATTGGTGGCTCCCTGTTTGGGTAGACATTGCATCATGGGTGCTCTCCCCAGCGGACAGCGCCAAAAATGTCATAACCATTTTTTTGTGTTTTTTTTCTTCTCGTTTCAGATCCGTGTATGCAGAGGATTACTGCGGATTATTATTTTTTTTCTTTTAATAAAATGGTTAACGAGGGCTGTGGGGGAGTGTTTTTTTAAATAAAATAATTTTTCCAATGTGTTGTGGTTTTTTTTTTATTGAATTTTCAGGCTTAGTAGTGGAAGCCGGTCTTATTGACTGAATCCATTACTAAGCCAGGGCTTAGTGCTAGCCCCAAAAACAGCTAGCGCTAACGTCAAAAATGGCGCTCCTGGGCCTAGGCAGTAACAGGCTGGCATTATTAAGGCTGGGGAGGGCCAGTAACAATGGTCCTCACCCACCCTGGTAATGTCAGGCTGTTGCTGTTTGGTTGGTATTGTGCTGAGAATGAAAATACAGGGAACCATATACTTTTTTTAAAAAAAATTAATTTAAATAAATAAAATAAAAAACGCATAGGGTTCCCCGCATAGCGCACAGCTCAGCAAGGGGTTAAGTGAGCCAGCAATGTGTATACTGTATACACATTGCTGGCTCACTGTAAGTTCTTGCTGGGCAGTAGATATACGATGTATACCTACGGCTCAGCATCAGCTATTCTCCTGGCTCTGTAGCCCTGAGAACAGCTGATCCCGACATTCGCATCAGGACATCGCAGCGGGTGTCAGGAGGAGTGACATCCGCTGGGATCTGTCCCTTACTGCAGGTACTAATACTCCCAACATGGAGCACACTCTGCTCCATGCTGGGAGCTGTAGTACCTGCATTAATAGACATATCGCAGCGAGTGTAACTTATGACACCCGCTGCGATCTGTCTAATAATGCAGGTACTACAGCTCCCAGCATGGAGCAGAGTGTACTCCATGTTGGGAGTAGTAGTACTTGTAGTAAAGGAAAGATCACTGCGGGTATCACTCCTGACACCTGCGGTGATGCTCCTGTATAATGTATGGATGCGGCTGCCGCTCTCCTATGGTCCCCTGCAGGCCGTATATATACACATATTCCTATTTCACACAGAGAGCTGTGATTGGCTGGAACCATCTGGCCAATCACAGCTCTGCAGGAAATATGAATATGTGTATATATACGTGAGTGCAAGGGACCATAGAAGAGCGGCCGCCGCATCTATACATTATACAAGAAAATCGCAAGGGACCCCGGCGATCTGTCAATTAATACAGGTAACAACTACTCCCATCATGGAAGAGTGTGTTCCATGCTGGGAGTAGTAGTACTACCTAAAAAATGTTTTAAAAAAAGTGAAAAACACGCGCACACTACATTTTTATTATTGTCGGCTACATTTTTAGTGCTTTACCCGCTCACATAAATTGATTCATGTTTAAAAATTAATAAACATGTCATAATGAAAAAGATACATTTCGTTAGATACAATTTTTTCCATCACAACTGTATCTTTTTTATTATTATTTTTTTTATGCTACCCTATGAAATTTTAATAAAAAAAGGTATCTCCATAATTTTTTAGGATCGCTAGGATTTTTAGTCCAAAAAAAGAATAAAAAGATTTACCGAATGTACCCGAATACCGAATGTATCCGAAAAATCACACTGTATCTGCATCCTTTTTATTATCTTTGTTATTAGAATGAATTATTTCCGTTCGTTTACGGATAACAAATGCATTCGTTATTGTGCTATTCGTATTATCGTGGCTATTCGGGAATGTTCAAAATATGCTTTTGTGCATTCGGTTCGGTCCGAATGCCCGAAAACTGTAAAATTCGGTAAATTAGACATTCATGCCGAACCGAATTGCACATGTCTAAAAAATACTTTGTCAGTATTTATGAGACAACATGTAATCATTTAGTATATTCATGGCTGGTTACGCCATATTGTAATGAAATTGTTCTCCTGAAATCAGTTTTTGTCTATACAACCCTTCAGCCATGGTGCATTGTCCTGCTGAAAGTGTCCTTCTGTCTAAGGGGGAAAACAGCCTCTACCGAGGGAGAAATTTGGTTGGTCACATTGCCAAACGTCAATCCACAGGAATCAGAGGATCCCCCCAAAAAACATTTCCCACACCATTACACCTCCACCACCAGCCTGATCTGTTCACAGGAGGGGTCCATCAATTCATAGAACAATGCTGGATGTGGATCCTCTAACCTGTGTGGCAGATGACATGGGCCGTATCAGGGAGCGGAGTCTAAGGAGTCTGGTCTTCACCAGAGCCCGCCATAAGGCAGGATGGGCTTGCTGCAGCAGTCGACAGCCAGGTCACTACCCCCTCGACCACACAAGTAACACAGGTCAAGGCAGGCGGCAAAGATGCGTAGTCAAATAAGATAGCGGAAGAGTCAAAATACACGGGAAAGGCAAACAGACATTGTCATTTGTACATGCATTCTTATCTGTGGGGTTGGGGGTCAGCCATTTTAATGATTTTAAAGTGTTGTCAATTTTGTAATATACTCAATTAAATTTGCTTTCTTCATGTAATAAAAACTGGTGTGATAACCAACTTGACTTTGTGTAGCACAGCACGTCATAATGCCAACAGCCCTGTCAAACAATATGGAGGTGCCTGGCCAATCACCCTCTGAGGGTGGGTTATTAAAATTAGGCAGCTGCTGTAGTCAGATGCCTGTGTTTGTTGTAGGTTTAGCTCTTCACCAATATTTCTGTTCCCTATGCCTGACAATTTTCTGACCTCTAGTGACTTGATCTTCTGCATGTTTTTAATGCTGCCGATTAATTTTGTACCATGCAACTGTCTAGGTTTGACCCATTGCCCTTTAGCCTTCTGATTTCCTACTACACTACTCTCTAGGTTTGATCCAAAGTGTGTCCTGACTTTGTCTTTGCCTTTTTGATTTTGTACCTTATCTAACTCGTTTGGTATCCACCTGGTTTGTCTAACTACTCTGACTCCCCTGCACGTAATCCAGTATAGGAAGTGTTGTCTAGTTGGGGGCAGCTGTTAAGGGCAAATCATCCATATAGGTAGGAATAGTGCTTTGGGGCAAGCTCAGATCTGCATTTTTCCCTACCAAGACATGACAGAATCCAAGGCTATACATATTTTCCTGTGCTACTAGTGTCAAAAGGACGCCATGTCAGCACTGGTGGACAAAGTGCAAGGACTAACCCAGTTTGTCAAGGACTTAGTTAAGAGATTATGTCATCAGGAGAAGTTTTCCCTTTGCCCTAATGCACATGTATTGTGTTCAATGGATAATCTGTTTGCTGCTTTGGGTCTTTTGTACAACATATAATAATTCAACTTGGTACCATGATGATCCCACGGGATTAGAGACAGGATTTTAAGAACAGACGCCTGTATTACTACTGTGGGGAGGCAGATAAATTCCAAAAGGCCCATTCCAAGCCTCCAATGCCAGAGGAGCCCTCAGCATCAAGGTGGTCATAGTGGAGACCACTTGGTCCCCAAGTATTTCCTAAGTCTTTTACCAAGGTGTTGCTTCCTATGAATGTTACCTTTTTGGTATTTGTTTGATCTTTCTCAAATTTTATGGATTCTCAGTTTGCTAGTTTATTGGAGACACCCAGGTTAAAATTGTCCACCCTACACCTCTTATTTAACATTTCACCTCGAAGGTTCAGTTGCATGTTGGGTCTGTTCATACCAAATCTTGCTTGTTGTTCATCTTTAATAAATTATCTTCTGAGGTGCCATATTGTCTCAGGAGACCCTTTCCCCCAAAAACCGTTGACCTTGGGTCTTCTTCTCCAGGAAGTTTACCTCCACATAGAGGAATTATGATATTATAAACAGGAAGCTCTCTTCAAAAATGGATGTTTGAAGAGAGGCACCACTTCTTAGAGGGAGCTCCACACAAGGTTGCTATTCTCACTGAACACAAAAACCTAACTTTCTTGAAATCTGGCAAGCATTTGAATATCCAACATGTGCGATGGGTCTCTTGTGAGGGCACTGGACTGATCAACTACTGAGGAAGAAACATTTAAAATGGGCAACTGCTGCAGTGAGACGCTCTTGATTGTGGATTTACCTCTTCATCAGTATTTCTGTGCCTGACTATCTTCTGACCTCCTGACCTTCTGGCTATTTTGTACGTTGCCTTTTCCAGTTGATATTGTACCACACTGCTGTCTAGATTTGTATAGCATTGCCTGTTTCCTGACATTGCATTTGCCTTCTGATTTTGTACCATGAATAGCTTTGGGCTCAGATACATGAAGGGAGCACCAGCTGCAGACCAGACAAAGAGCTACAAATTGTTGCCAGGTCTTTGCTACGCTCTTGCCAAGTGGGATGCCAAGTGCAATTCAGAATGGAGGGGGAGTACTTGTCATACTATACAATATCATATACAGCTGTCCTGTAATGTGTATGATGCATTTGGTTGGACATCAGCTGTTCTTTTTATATGTGGTGCCTGCAATGACCTGGCAACAAAGGCCATTGTGAATTTTACCAATGATTGTATAGCTATGTTTTAGACATTGAATTTTTATAAAGTTTTTTTTATATATTGACTTGGTAGTACATTGATTACATTATAGATAGTGTAGGGAACAGCTCACACGGTGGGATTGGCAATGACAGTATTCACACAGGCAGCGGGTTTCAAACTTCCAAGAGGATGTTTATTTCAATGATTTTTGGCACAAGGCACAGTGCAAACAAAACAACAAAACCTAAGCCTGTCCGCCTCTAATTAAACATCAGGATACCTCACTATCCTACTGTAGGCCTAATGTCTGGCCCCAAGCAAAATCACAAATTGTCCATGGAGGAAGGTTCAGACCTTGGAGGTTTAAGCTGCAGTTCTGGCTGTGAGTGCTCCTCATCTCAGTCTCTCCTCCAGCTCCCAAACCACAACAGTCCTTTGTTTTAAGGCTTCATCCCCAGCAATCAAGACAGGAAGCCTCACCTGAGAACACCTTGGAGAAAGGAAAACCCGTAGTCGACTAGGGGTGTGGACTGGTGCACTCCCACTTCCAACCTGTCCTCCAGTCCAGGAACTCTAGCCAATGTAACTTAAACAAAAGTGCCATAGCAGACTATGCTCTACTAAAGCAGCATAAAACCTTCTGGGTTTTCTCTACCGTGCCTTGCTCAGGAAACCAGATGAGATATACACCCCATCCACCACTTTCCCATACACTTTACCACATCCCCCCCCCCCCCCCCTCTTTTTCAGACCAGAGGTCTGGGGATTTTTAGTGACCATACAGTACACCCTGGACAATGCATCCGCATTCCCTTGTAATTTTCCCGGTCTATGTTCCACTTATTTATTTACTTTATTTTGTTTCTTCCAGGCCAGAGGAGCATGGTCTGTAACCACACAAATTCTCTACCCAGCAGATAATATTTCAGGAACTCCAATGCCCACTTGATGGCGAGACACTCTCTTTCTACTATGGCATCATTTTTCTCTATTCAGGTACATTACTGGGTGTTCTTCTCAATTTACCACTTGTGACAGGACTGCTCCCAAACCTGTATCAGATGCATCCGTTTGGACCAGAATCTGTTTGCTGAAATCTGGGGAAATGAGCACTGGCTGTTTACACAGGGAAGACTTTAGTCTCTAAAAAGCACTAACCGATAGTAGCACGAACCGATAGTAGTACCCACCGGTTATGCCAAGGAAGGCCTTCATCTGTTCAATCTTTAATGGTCTGGGTCAGTTCTGTATCACCTCAATCTTATTGATCTGGGGTTTAACCAGCCACTACCAATAATATAACCCAGATATTTAGCTTCCTCCAGACTCTAGGGTTTATGGTTACGCCTGCTTCACCTATGGAGTCTAACACAGCCTGTACCTTACAGAGGTGACTTTTCCAGTCAGACGAAAAAAAAAAATTACCACATCGTCCAGGTAAGCAGCGAAATAAATACAATGTGGTCTCAAGATTAGATCCATCAGCCTCTGAAATGTAGCAGGGGCCCCATGTAACTCAAATGGCATCAAAACATACAGGAACATGCCTTCTGGAGTGGAGAATGCAGTCTTCTCTTTAGCCTCCTCAAATAACGGTATCTGCCAATAACCCTTTGTAAGGTCAAGTGCTCTGATGTACCTTGCCCTCCCAAGCCTCTCAGTCAGTTCATCTACCCGGGGCATGGGGTATGCATCAAATTTTGAGACCTCATTTAATTTTCTGAAGTCATTACAGAATCTCCAGGTCCCATTGGGCTTTGGGATTAGGACAATGGGACTTCACCATTCACTAGTAGACTCCTCAATGACACCTAATTCAAGCATGTGACCTCAGAGGATACTGCCTCCCTATGTGCTTTTGGTATCGTGTATGGCTTCAGGTTTACTTTACTGTGAGGCTCAGTTTTAATATGGTGTTTTATATGGTGGGTATGGCCCGGTAGGTCAGAAAATTTGCCTCTGTTTTCCTGCAGGAATTCCCTCACCTCCTGCTTCTGGTGCACTGACAGTGTCTCACCTATTGTCACTGGGGGAACTGGTTGTACCACATCTTTAACCTCAGTCTGGGTGGCCACCAATGCCTCGCAATCTTTCCATGGCTTGATCGGGTTTATGTGGTAAACCTGGAAGGGTTTTCTCTGGTTTGGTTGATGGACCTTGTAGTTCACCTCACTCACTTTTTTTACAACCTCATCGGACCCTGCCACTTTGCTAGAATCTTACTTTCAATGGTGGGCACTAAAACCAGGACCCTGTCCCCAGAATCTGGCAGGTCTGTTATGAATTTTTCTCTGGGCTACCTATGCTTTTTGCAGATGCTCTTTGATTATAGGCATCACGGTCGCTTTCCAGTCCTGCATCTGGGCCCTATGTTCAATAACACTTTTATATGGGATGACCTCGGTCTCCCAGGTTTCTTTAGCAACATCTAACAAACCCCTTGGATGCCGGCCATAGACTAACTCAAAGGGCAAAAACATTGTAGACACCTCCCTGATAGAGAACATGAGGTAGGGTAATAGACAGTCCCCATCCCGGCCATCTCTTTCTACTACTCTTTTTAGCATATGTTTTAGGGTTTGTTAAACCTCTCTACTAACCCGTCCGTTTGAGGGTGGTACACTGTGGTACGGATGTGAGTGATTTTAAACAGCTTGCTTAGTTCTTTCATAACCTTTGACATAAAGGGCATACCCTGGTCAGTAAGGATTTCTTTAGGGATCCCTGTGCGAGAGAACATGTAAAACAACTCCCTAGCGATACTTTTGGAGGCCATGTTTCTTAAGGGTACCGCCTCCGGGTAGCATAATCCAATACAACCAATATGTGTTGGTGTCCCCTAGCAGATTTGACAATGGGCCCCACCAGATCCATGGCAATTATCTCAAAGGGTACTTCAATGATGGGAAGTGGCACTAAGGGGCTATGTAAGTGTGGTGTTGGGGCACTTAATGGGCATGTGGGGCATGACCCACAGTACCTTTTCACTTCTTCATACACCCCAGACCAGAAAAACCTTTGGAGGATCCTCTCTTGTGTTTTGTTAGCCCCCAAATGCCCCCCAAACACATGGTTATGAGCTATGTCCAGTACCACGGGTCAGTATGGTTTTGGCACCAGAAGCTGTTCCACAATTTCATTGTTAACTTTGGAGATCTGATACACGAGATCCCCATTCATGGAAAAATGTGGACATTTCTGGTCAGCTTCTTGTTCCTGTAGTACACCATTTACTACAGAGTGAGGTCTCTCATTTGCTCAGTCCCAAAGTTACCCTGAGACACTTTTAGATCTAAGACCTGTTGGCCAGGTAGGGACGTTTCTTCTTCTTCCCCAGCTAACACCTGCAAGGGAAAAAGGTAATCACTACACATTTCAGGTGGACCCACATTTCCATTATGGCCCTCATTGGTACCATTGTTTCCAATGGTTGTCTCACATGCCCCATTATTAACAGAGATAGGTACAGATTCTGACGGAGTTTCTTCCCCAGCTGCAGAAGTACTTCCCCTTTTCCACAACTCCCAGAACAATGGGAAATCATGGCCCAATAGAACTGCATACATAAGTCATTTTACGACCCTGACTTCGTAGGTCACAGTTCCAGAAGGAGTAACCAACTTAACAGGGGCCACAGGATAAGCTACAATATCTCCGTGGATGCATAGTACTCTTATGTGTTTGTTCGGCATATAGTCCCTAGCCACAAGGCTGGCCCGAACCAAAGATACCAGGCTACCCGAATCCAAAAAGGGCCTTCACGGAGCAGTCATTTATCTTTACCATACATACATGGAGCTCAGTCTCTGACCCTAGAGCGACTGCACATGCAGGTTCTGCAAATAGCGATTGTTGCCAGTTAGCATCACACACAATGGGCTCTGGTGAAAGAGGGCAATAGGCAGCTTTGTGTCCCCATTCATGGCACCTCCATCACTGGGGGATCCTTGGCCTCTTTAGCATGGAGTCCTTTCTAGGACTGGGGGACCCCTGGGGTTCAGGATCCTTTTTTTGCCCTTGCCCAAACTCTAGAGCCCTGCTCTCCCTCACACTTTTCCACACACCTCCAGATGGAACTCTCTTACCCACAGATGTTATGGGTCTGATGGTCCTGGAAGGTGTTGGTGCTGCAGGGGCATCACGGAGGTAGTTGTGGTGGCCCGATACCGTATTGCCTACATTACCTAGTGTAGAGGTCCCCAAAGTCAGAGTACCTACGTTCAGGTAGGGTCCCTCAGGTGGGACAGCCCCTAGTTGCCTCTTTGCTATGCTAATTCTTTAAATGCTAGAACCTGTATATATGTAATAATAGTGTATAGCTAATATAATGTGTAGTACTTACCTTGTTTAGCATCGCATGACCTTCGGTCATGTGACCATGTTAATCCTCTCTATGGTATGTTGGAGGACCTTTGGTGGTCCCTGGGTGACATGTTACCCACAGTTCTTTGTGATGGTGATTGACACAAGTAATGGACTAATTAGCACTAGTCCAGCCCCTTCCCATATAAGGGAGCTGTAGCCAATAATCGCTCTCTTGGGTTGCTGCTCTCGTGGATGCCGGACTAGCAGGACAGATCCACGCAACTTTCAAAGACACGCGCTAGGCCTCAAAACCTACGGGCCTCAGCTGAACTAAAACGTGAGTTCTAATCTACCCCCGCTAGAATAGTGGACCGAAACTAATTCCCCTAAATCCGGTGGAACAGCGCACAATACCTAAAGACTCAAATTGCTAAAGTCCCAACTTTTGTCAATCTCCAGCTAACGCAGTGTTATGTACAGAGACTGTTGCATTTGTGAAGCTTGCAGAAAATCTTCAGTAAAGGTTAAACTTGTTTCAAGAAAGATTCCGGTTGTGAACATTCAATTCTTATCTACCTCCCTATCACTCTTGGGACGGGTGGCGGTAGGAAAAGCTATATTGAGGAGCCCCCCACCCTGGCGTCACGAATAGAAAGGGTTAACAAGCACCCTTTAGTAACCGCACAGCTGCACTCCCCTACACTATTCCCCCAAAGCTATCACATAGCCCTTGGTCACTATGAACCTTTCCACCATGTTGCGAGCTGCTCATCAGTCTGGGGGTCACCTTGTCCAACCCATTGTTGTAGCTCCGCCGGGATGGTCCGGAAGTAATGGTGCACCACGATCTTTTCCATGTTCTGGGCTGGTGTAGAGAATTCTGGTTCCAGCCACTTTTGTACCAGATGATTAAGATAATACATCTGTGACAGGGCAGGTTTGTCCATGGTGTAGCTCCAACTGTGGACTCTCCTGGCACGAACAGCTGGCGTAACAACCAGGTGAGCAAGGATCTCCATTTTAAATTTAGCATAGTCCTGGACAGCCAGCTCCCTAAGATATAGTCGGCCTTTTGTGGTTCACCTGTCAGAAAGGGCGCAATCACTTCTGCCCACTCTGCAACTGGCAGTCTCTTTCTCTCCACCACTCTCTTCAATAGTAGGCCTCGACGTCGTCATCGGGTGTCATTTTTTTTAAAACCCGCTAAACGGCCCTCCTCACATTAACAGTCTCAGGTGGCTTCTCTCCACTCATGAGGTCTGAACCACAACAGTCACTCTGAGAACAGCAGTCTGCTATATTAACAAGCGATTTGTTTCCTGTTGTTGTGCCGTGGTCTGCTCACGTCTCAGGGTAGCCTGCATCAGCTGCTTTATCACCTCTTCCATTGTGCTGGATGGACCTTGCAATGCAGCAGCAGCTTTCACCCAGTACATATGCTTCTGGCCCTTTAAATGTCCACAAAATTCAAATGCTGTGTTTTGTCATGCCGTGGCCCCTAGCAACAGGTTGCCCGCATCCTCCACCAATTGTAGGGAACAGCTCACACGGTGGGGTCGCTAATGACAGTATTCACACAGACAGTGGGTTTCAAATGTCCAAGAGGAGGTATATTTAAATGATTGTACAAAGCACAGTGCAAACAAAACAACAAAACCTAAGCCTGTCCGGCTCAATCTAAACATCAGGAAACCGCACTATCCTACTGTAGGCCTAATGTGTGGCTCCAAGCAAACTCACAAATTGTCCATAAAGGAAGGCTCAGACCTGGTAGGTTTAACCCCTTAAGGACTCAGCCCATTTTGGCCTTAAGGACTCAGACAATTTAATTTTTTCCTCCTCGCCTTCTAAAAATCATAACTCTTTTATATTTTCATCCACAGACTAGTATGAGGGCTTATTTTTTGCGTGACCAGTTGTCCTTTGTAATGACATAACTCATTATATCATAAAATGTATGGCGCAACCAAAAAACACAATTTTTGTGGGGAAATTAAAACGAAAAACGCAATTTTGCTAATTTTGGAAGGTTTTGTTTTCACGTCGTACAATTTATGGTAAAAATTACATGTGTTCTTTATTCTTAGGGTCAATACGATTAAAATGATACCCATTATTATATACTTTTATATTATTGTTGCGCTTAAAAAAAATCACAAACTTTTTAACCAAATTAGTACGTTTATAATCCCTTTATTTTGATGACCTCTAACTTTTTTATTTTTCCGTATAAGTGGCGGTATGGGGGCTCATTTGTTGCGCCATGATCTGTACTTTTTTTTGATACCACATTTGCATATAAAAAACTTTTAATACACTTTTTATAATTTTTTTTTTAAATAAAATGTATTAAAAAAGTAGGAATTTTGGACTTTTTTAATTTTTTTTCGTTCACGCCGTTCACCGTACGGGATCATTAACATTTTATTTTAATAGTTCGGACATTTACGCACGCGGCGATACCAAATTTGTCTATAAAAAATGTTTTTTACGCTTTTTGGGGGTAAAATAGGAAAAAACGGACGTTTTACTTTTTTATTGGGGGAGGGGATTTTTCACTTTTTTTTTACTTTTACATTTTTTTACATTTTTTTTTACACTTGAATAGTCCCCATAGGGGACTATTCATAGCAATACCATGATTGCTAATACTGATCTGTTCTATGTATAGGACATAGAACAGATCAGTATTATCGGTCATCTCCTGCTCTGGTCTGCTCGATCACAGACCAGAGCAGGAGACGCCGGGAGACGCACGGAGGAAGGAGAGGGGACCTCCGTGCGGCGTTATGAATGATCGGATCCCCGCAGCAGCGCTGCGGGCGATCCGATCGTTCATTTAAATCGCGAACTCCCGCAGATGTCGGGATCTGTATTGATCCCGGCACCTGAGGGGTTAATGGCGGACGCCCGCGAGATCGCGGTCGTCGGCCATTGCCGGCGGGTCCCTGGCTGCGATCAGCAGCCGGGATCAGCCGCGCATGACACGGCATCGCTCCGATGCCCGCGGTTATGCTTAGGATGTAAATGTACGTCCTGGTGCGTTAAGTACCACGTCACCAGGACGTACATTTACGTCCTGCGTCCTTAAGGGGTTAAAGGGGTATTCCAGGCCAAAACTTTTTTTTATATATATCAACTGGCTCCGGAAAGTTAAACAGATTTGTAAATTACTTCTATTTAAAAATCTCAATTCTTCCAATAGTTATTAGCTTCTGAAGTTGAGTTGTTGTTTTCTGTCTAACTGCTCTCTGATTACTCACGTCCCGGGAGCTGTGCAGTTCCTATGGGGATATTCTCCCATCATGCACAGCTCCCGGGATGTGACATCATCATTGAGCAGTTAGACAGAAAACTTAAGAAGCTAATAACTATTGGAAGGATTAAGATTTTTTAATAGAAGTAATATACAAATCTGTTTAACTTTCCGCAGTCAGTTGATATATATAAAAAAAGGTTTTGCCTGGAATACCCCTTTAAGCTGCAGTGCTGGCTGTGACTGCCTCTTATCTCAGTCTCTCCTCCAGCTCCCAAATCCCAACCGTCCTTTGTTTTAAAGGGGTACTCCACTGGAAAACATTTTTTTTTTAAATCAACTGGTGCCAGAAAGTTAAACAGATTTGTAAATTACTTCTATTAAAAAATCTTAATCCTTCTAGTACTTAGACTTAGATGCTGTATAATTCACAGGAAGTTCTTTTCTTTTTAAATTTCATCTCTGCTGACACCTCTGTCCATTTTAGGAAATGTCCAGAGTAGGAGCAAATCCCCATAGAAAACCAATCCTTCTCTGGACAGTTCCTAAAATGGACAGAGGTGTCAGCAGAGAGCACTGTGGTCAGGCAGAAAGAAAATTCAAAAAGAAAATAAATTCCTGTGGATCATAACAGCAGCTGATAAGTACTTGAAGGATTAAGATTTTTTAATAGAAGTAATTTACAAATCTGATTAACTTTCTTGCACCAGTTGATTTAAAAAATGTTTTCCAGTGGAGTACCCCTTTTAAGGCTTCCTCCCCAGCAATCAACACAGAAAGCCTCACCTGAGAACACCTTGGAGAAGGGAAAATCCATAGTGGTTTCGGGGTGTGGACTAGAGCACTACCCCTTCCAACCTGTCCTCCAGTCCAGGAAATCCAGCCCATGTAACTTAAAGGAGTACTACGGTGGTCAACGTGTTTTTCCGTTTTTGACTTACCCTATTTGTTTTGTTTCATTTCTATTCTTGTTGTTTAGGCTACTCTATTTCCGTTCTTTGTTGTCTTTTTATCCCCCACTCTGTTTTCCTATCTTTGCTTCTAGTTCCTGTTTTTGCTGTGCCGAAAACTACAAATCCCAGCATGCCCCTTTTTTTGTTTTTGTTTGTTTGTTCCTTCCTTTTCCCACCCTACTATTTTCCCGGGTCAGCCCCCTTATACACAGCACACTAATATAATCAGGACTGGTTGGGATACACTGGCATACACACACACGGGACTACAACTCCCAGCATGTGTCATTCAGGAGTCTTCAGTCTATGGTATAACACCAGCATGCTGCCTCTGTAGTCTCCTGGGGGTTGTAGTTCACCACACCTCTATACGGCATACACCAGTGTTTCTCAACCAAGGTGCCTCCAGGTGTTGCAAAACTACTACTACCAGCATGCCCAAAGGCTGTCAGGGCATGCTGGGAGTAGTAGTTTTGCAACAGCTGGAGGCACACTGGTTTGTAAAGACTAGTATACACACACATAACAGGGACTACAACTCCCAGCATGTGTCATTCAGGAGTCCCCCCCCCCCCCCTTCACACATAGAAATCATCCCCAGTCCGAGATTTATTCCCCTGCAGTCTATACATCCCCAGTCTGTGCACCTTGTTATCTCCTCCTTCAGGTAACACTCTTATCTTCTCTGTCTTCTTTCAGTGCAGACCTGCGTCCTCAGAAGACAGAGCAGGGGGAGGGGAGATGAGGAGCTGTGTATGTCCTCTCTCTCTCCCTGCTCTAGCTTCTTTCTCTCAAGCAGACCTGCGTCCTCTGGGAGGGGGATATGAGGGGGCGTGGCTTCTTTCTCTCATGCAGACCTGCGACCTCCTGGAGGGGGAGATGAGGGGGCGTGGCTTCTTTCTCTCATGCAGACCTGCATCCTCCGGGAGGGGGATATGATGGGGCGTGGCTTCTTTCTCTCATGCAGACCTGCGACCTCCTGGAGGGGGAGATGAGGGGGCGTGGCTTCTTTCTCTCATGCAGACCTGCGTCCTCCGGGAGGGGGATATGATGGGGCGTGGCTTCTTTCTCTCATGCAGACCTGCGTCCTCCGGGAGGGGGAGATGAGGGGGCGTGGCTTCTTTCTCTCATGCAGACCTGCGTCCTCCGGGAGGGGGATATGATGGGGCGTGGCTTCTTTCTCTCATGCAGACCTGCGTCCTCCGGGAGGGGGAGATGAGTGGGCGTGGCTTTTTTTTCTCATGCAGACCTGCGTCCTCCGGGAGGGGGAGATGAGTGGGCGTGGCTTCTTTCTCTCATGCAGACCTGCGTCCTCCGGGAGGGGGAGATGAGGGGGCGTGGCTTTTTCTCTCATGCAGACCTGCGTCCTCCGGGAGGGGGAGATGAGGGGGCGTGGCTTCTTTCTCTCATGCAGACCTCCGTCCTCCAGGGTCTGAAAGAACAGAGAAAAAAAAAGCCCTGACGCATTGTCCACAGCCTAATCCTAACATGGCCGATGCTGTGGACGACAGTGAGTGATCAAACACAGAACTACAGAACTTCCTGGCCCACAAACAGGTAAGAAAAAAAGACACATGCTACACAAACATATAATACATGTCAATTGCAAAAAACATGAACATTAAAAGAAGATGCAATATAGCCAAAAATCTTAACCACCGGAGTACCCCTTAAAACAAAAGAGCCCTAGCAGACTACACTCTGCTAAAGCAGCATATCACCTTCTAGATTTCCTCTACTGTTCCTGGCTGAGGAAACCATGTGAGATTTACACCCCATCCACCACTTTACCATAATAGATATAGTCTCATCAGTGTATATCAATGTTAACATGGGTGATGTTACTACTTATACACTATACAATATATTGATTTTACAGCATATGGTGGTATCAGTACTACATAGCATTGTTACCTGGGCAATTTATGGAACAGTATTTATGCAATATTCAGTATAACAAGACACTCTATGAGGACTGTGAATTTATGGAAAGGTCTACCTCAGGAACTGGTCACAGCAGGAACAATTAACAGCTTTAAAACAGGGTTAGATACATTCCTGGAACAAAATAACATTAATGCTTAAGTAGAATTATAAAACTACATCCCTTTCCCTTATCCCCTTACACCCTTCACTTCAATTCCCTGGTTGGACTTGATGGACGTATGTCTTTTTTCAACCATACTAACTATGTAACTATGGTCACTTACACCCTGCATGACAGCATATCATATGGTCGGGGGCCATAACAGAGAGCACAATCCAATAGGGATGTCCCTGCTAATGGTGACATTACATAGACCACAGTGTTTCCCATCAAAAAGGCATAATGGTAAAAGCAACCGGCCAAAATCATAAAGTGGAAGAAAGGTTGGTGCAACTTTTAAAGAGGTATTCCAGATTATAGAAATGTATCCCCTATCCACAGGATAGGTGATATATGTCTGATCATGGGGTGGGGGTGGGGGTGAGATCGCTGGTACCCCTATGAACTTTAAAATGAGGCCTGGTTCTCCCTGCTGATCACTCTGGTCCAAACCTTTCGAGACAAACCGGTCTCTGCATTGATGGCCCAGTCAGTCAATCAACAGTTGCACAAAATGTTCACACTAAGGTGATGTGTCCTCAGCACAAGCTTCATATACTGCACTTTATACCTGCTCTGAGCTGGATTTCCACACGGGCACCTATTGGTTAATTCAGCATGATCAAACACTGGCGGGAGCTTACATAAGACCTGCATATGAAAGTAAACGCCTCCTTTGTGTTTCATTTACCAGTATGAACAAGATTTTCTCTTAAAACAGAGCATTTCCATCAAAGGGGTGCTCCACTAGAAAACAGTTTTTTTTGTTTTGTTTTTTTGTTTATCAACTGGTGCCAGAAAGTTAAACAGATTTGTAAATTACTTCTATTAAAAAATCTTAATTCTTCCAGTACTTATTAGCTGATGTATGCTCCACAGGAAGTTCTTTTCTTTTTTGAATTTCCTTTCTGTCTGACCACAGTGCTCTCTGCAGACACCTCTGTCCATTTTAGGAACTGTCCAGAGTAGGAGCAAATCCTCATAGCAAACCTATCCTGCTCTGGACAGTTCCTGACATGGACAGAGGTGTCAGCAGAGAGCGCTGTGGTCAGACAGAAAGGAAATTCAAAAAGAAAAGAACTTCCTCTGGAGCATACAGCAGCTGATAAGTACTGGAAGGATTAACCCCTTAACAACAATGGATGTAAATGTACGTCATGGTGCCGTGGAACTTAACGCGCCATGACGTACATTTACGCTCCGCCATGACCGCAAGCACCGGAACAGTGTTCGCGTCATGCGTGGCAGGTCCCGGCTGCTGTCAGCAGCCAGGGACCCGCCTGCAATGGCTGACATACAGATCACGGCATCTGCGGCAGTGCAGTACTTTAAATGGATGATCGGATCACCTGCAGCGCTGCCGCATGGATCTGATCATCTGTAATGGCGGACAGAGGTCCCCTCACCTGCCTCCATCCATCTCCAGGGGTCTTCTGCTCTGGTCTGGGATCGAGCAGACCAGAGCAGAAGAACACCAATAACACTGATCAGTGCTATGCCATAGGCATAGCACTGAACAGTATTAGCAATCAAATGATTGCTATAAATAGTCCCCTATGGGGACTATTAAAGTGTAAAGAAAAAGTAATTTTTTTTAAATAAAAGGTAAAAAAAATGTGAAAAATCCCCTCCCCCAATAAAAACGTAAATCATCCATTTTTCCCATTTTACCCCCAAAAAAGCATAAAAAATGTATTAATAAACATATTTGGTATCGCCATGTCCTTAAAGTTTGAATTATCACAATATATTGTTAATTATCCTGTACGGTGAACGGGTAAACGTAATAAAATTAAAAAAAGTCCAAAATTGCATAATTTCTGTCACATTTTATTCCCAAAAATTTTTATAAAAATTTACAAAAAGTTAAACCTAAGAAAAAGTGGTGCACTAAAACTACAGATCATTTCGCAAAAAATGAGCCCTCATACCGCCCCATATACGGAAAAAGAAGAAAGTTATAGGTGATCAAAATAAGGCAATGTCAAACATACAAATTTTGTTAAAATAGTTTAAGATTTTTTTTTAGGCAGTAGAATTATAGAAAAAGCATATATCATGGGTATCATTTTAATTGTATTAACCCACAGAATAAAGAAAATGTGTCATTTTTACCATAAAGTGTACTCCGAGAAAACAAAACCTTCCAAAATTTGCTAAATTGCAGTTTTCTTTAAAATTTTCCCATATAAATAATATTTTTTGGGTTGCGCCGTACATTTTATGGTAAAATAAGTGATGGAAAAAACAAGCCCTCATATGGGTCTGTGGATGGAAATATAAAAGAGTTATGATTTTTAGAAGGCGAGGAGGAAAAGACAAAAATGGAAAAATTAAATTGGCCTGGTCCTTAAAGGGGTACTCCCACCCAAAGGATAGGGGATAAGATTTCTGATCGCGGGGGTCCCGTCGCTGGGGACCCCCGCATTATTTTTCACCGGAACCGCTGGAGGGTCTGAGTCGCGACTCCGGGAACGGAAGTCCGTGACGTCAGGACTCCGCCCCCGTGTGACGTCACGCCCGTCCCCTCAATGCAAGTCTATGGGAGGGGGCGTGATGGCCGTAGACTTTAGTATCCTTTGGATAGAGGATAAGATGTCTAGGGTGGGAGTACCCCTTTAAGGGGTTAAGATTTTTATATGGAAGTCATTTACAAATCTGTTTAACTTTCTGGCACCAGTTGATTTAAAAAAAACGATATCCAGTGGAGTACCCCTTTAATAAATTTATCAATGCAGTTTTAACATTTGAATTCTGTAAACTGTATACAACGGGATTTATCATGGGGATGAGTGTTGTATATACTGTAGAGAAGACTATGTCTAGAACATCAGAATAAGATGGTATCAGATACCCTACTAAGCCGGCCCCATAGAAAATAGAGATGACAGTGATGTGGGAGGAGCAGGTGGAAGAGGCCTTACTTCTGCTTTCTCTTGACTTCATCTTGAAGATAACAGAGAAAATTTTAAAATAAGAAATAAAAGTGCACATCACTGGAACACCGGCGAGTAAAAATATTTCCATCCCGGTTAATAGAAAAAACATTTGTGCGCCTGTGCAGGTTGTCATTGTTAGTGCCTTAGCATCACAGAAGAACTGGTGGATAATGTTGGAGTGACAAGAGGACATGTATAAAGCTGACATTAATAACAGTAAAGAGTTTATAATGGCCACTGCCCAAATCCCAATAGTGATCAGGATACAATTTCTCCGACTCAGGATACGATGATAATGTAAGGGGAGGCAGATAGCAACATATCGGTCATAAGCCATAATGAAGAAAAGAATTTCCTCTGCAGTCGACACTATAAGTTGAAAGTAGAATTGAATATAACATTGTGAGAAGGAAACAAAGTGATTCCCCGATAATAACATGTGCAGTAGTTTAGGAACCGTGACCGATGTCAAAAATATGTCTACAATGGACAAATTACAGATAAAGAGATACATTGGTTTATGTAACTGAATGTCCAGACATATGGCTGTGATAACGGAAGAATTGAGAAGAACTCCGACCAAATATATCAAGAAAAAGAAAGTGGTAATGAGCGGTTTATTCCTTGTCTGTCCAGAAAATGGTAAAATGTAGAAATAGTTCACGGACGTCTCATTCTTCATTATCATTTCCTTCATAGAAGAAACACAAAGCGATGGAGTTTATCATTTGTATATTTTTCACTCTAATTTTTTTATTTTGTACATTTTCTCTTAAGCCAATATATAATATGCTGAACTGATATTGTCAAGTGATGTATAATAAATTGGGGTATTTTTCAATGCAATTTTTTTGGTTGATTCCTAAGCCACTCATTGCGTTCAGTGAGACTGGGCAAAAATTTAACCTTTTAAAAAGTCACAAATAATAAATGCATCTAAAACTCACTTTACCTCTCAAGGACACAGCCCATTGTGCCATTAGGACAAAACAAATTTCCACTTTTTTTTATTTTTCCTCCTTGCCTTTTTAACTTTTTTTTATTTTTTCATCCACAGATCCATATGAGGGCTTGTTGTAGTTTGCACATACAATTGTACTTTGCAGTGTCACCTTTCATTTTACCATAAAATGCAGGGAGGAACCAAAACATTGTTATTTGTGTGTGTGGGGGGGGGGGGGGGGGTATTTGAAAAGAAAATTTTAGGGGTTTTCATTTTTACACAGTGCACTTTACGATAAAAATGACTTGTTATCCCTTTACTATGGGTCAGTGCACTAAAAAGGATATCCATGTTTACAAAGCTTTTCTATTGCTGTATTGCTTTTAACCCCTTAAGCTAGTATTGAAGTCAACAAAACAAAAGGAACTGTACACAGTCAGGGAACAAGTCAGGAATATAACGGGAATACAATAATCAACAAACACATATATAAATGCAAACAAGGCAGGAAATATCATACTAACAGGTTAGGAACTCAAGAGCACTGTTCACATTGGACTAAGAACAACGAGCACACTAGACACCCCAAATTAATCATGGAGGGACATCAATACCAATAGTCTAGGAGGAAACAAAAATCCTAAATACAAGCAAACACAGGTACAGACACAAGATTAACTCCTAGACAGATGGATTAGCACAAGGCTCAGAACAGGATTCTATCCTAAGAGATTCAGGATCAAACAAATTCAAAACAGGACTGACAAATGCACAGTGTGAATACGGAATAAGGAAACAAAAAGCAGAATGAACAATACAAGAATATAAAACTTGGACAAAGGTACTAAAATAAGGCAAGCTAAAATCGAAAATCAAACAGGACAGATGGTTAAAACTCGGGACATGTGCTTGAACATACATAGTAAACAAAATAACAGGTACAGAGTAACAAGTGAAATAACCAGACAAGAACAGCACCTGGAGAGGCCTTATACAGTATATCCTCCCAGTGCTGAAGTCAGGAAGGTTACAAAAACAACCAAACCCACACCTAGAATTACTTCCAGGTAAGGGTGCAAAACCCCTTTATAGTGCACCCTCCCTTAAAACTTCACTTTTATTTGATTATATTTTAAAATGTGCATTCTGGTGAGGAAAAAACTAGGTTAAAAACGCAACAGCTTAAGCTCACTCTTATTAGTATAAGTGCCACAGACACCCCTGATGACGTGACTGGTGTCATGAAACATGTAGGAGAGGCAGGTTATTACGGTTTTAATAACAACAGCATCCTCACCCACGTGGCCCTGTAGCACTGCAGGCACAGGGCTCCAAAATTGGTTTTCAGTAGTGAGTCCACTAATACTAATAAGAGTGCGCTTAAGCTGTTGGGTTTTTAACCTAGTTTTTTCCTCACCAGAATGCACATTTTAAAATATAATCAAATAAAAGTGAAGTTTTAAGGGAGGGTGCACTATAAAGGGGTTTTGTACCCCCACCTGGAAGTAATTCTAGGTGTGGGTTTGGTTGTTTTTGTATATTATTACCCCAGTGCTATCTCCTGGGCATTGTTGAGAAAAAGTCAGGAAGGTTAACTCTTCTCATCCCAGGGAGAATTAACACAGCAACTGTTCAGACACAAACCTAATGTCTGAACAGGACCCATGGCAAAAAATACAAAATACAGAAAAACGGACACTACAGTTATGTATAATACAGTGGTCCCTCAACGTACAATGGTTACAATGCTTCCAACATACAATGGTCTTTTCTGGATCATTGTAACTTGAAATCATACTCAACATACAATGCTACAGACAGTCCAGATCCATAAAACATGTCAATGGCTGGAAGAACTGACCAATCAGAATGGGGCGTTCACTGGTAGACCCCCCTGTATTACTGGAATGCTTGCCCTGACTGACTGTCTGGTAGCTCCTTCATACAGAGACAACTTAGATACAGTTATTGCTGCACAAGGGGTCACACCAGGGACTGGAAACAAAGGTTCACATACTTTTGCCACTAACAGATTATTCTCAATTAATAAATATCCAAGTTTAATATTTTTGCTCATTTGTTTGCTTTGGTTCTCTGCATCTATGTTTAGAACTTATATGTAAAATCGGATATAGTATTCAGTCGAACCTATGCAGAAATATAGACAATTCTGATGGGTTCATGAAATACAGTGGTCCCTCAACATACGATGGTAATTCGTTCCAAACGATCGTTTGTCGAATCCATCGTATGTTGAGGGATTCGTGCAATGTAAAGTATAGGAAGCTGTACTCACCTGTCCCCGACGCTCCCGATGGTGACTCCGCCGCCCCCGATGGTGACCCCGGGCCTACTCTGGGCTTTCCTGGTCTTCTCCAGTCCTCCGCTGTCTTCTCCGGTCCTCCGCTGTCTTCTCTGGTCCTCTGCTTTCTTCCGCAAGGCCTTACTGGGCCTGCGTAGCGACGTCATTACGCCGCTGCGTACGCCATTCCTATTGGATGACGTGCGCAGCAGCGTATTGACGTCATCGGAGAGGGCCGAGAAGACACCAGAAGACCAGCGCTGGACCCGGAGGGCACCCCGGAGCATCGTGGAGGGGTAAGTAATACTTACCGCACCACACGGGGGAACATTAAGCTGCTATCCGGCAGCAGCTTAAGCATTTGGCGCTGCCGGATAGCACTTAATGCGATGGCCCCGACATCAAAAAGCATCGTATGTCGATGCTGACATCGACATGCAATGGCCTGAGAGGCCATCGTATGTCGATTTGATCATATGTCGGGGCCATCGTAGGTCGGGGGGTCACTGTAATAAATAACACAATATATACTGCCTGCAGAACACTGCACTGTCTAGACCAGGGTTTCCCAACCAGTGTGCCTCCAGTTGCTGCAAAACTATAACTGCTGTGTAGGGGGGGGGGGGGGGGTTGTAGTTATGTAACAGCTGGAGGCCCACTGGTTGGGAAACACTGATCTAGACTAAAGAAATACATAAAGAATCTTCTACATGTCCTGGCAGCGGCTGCATTCACACTACTAAGGGCACCAGCAGATTGATGACCGTTTTTTAGCAAGAAAAAAAACTAAATCTAATAGTATAAAATATATAGTAACCCAAATGAATTGAGTGTTTAATAGAAATCATAAATTGAGAATAATTCCAGATTAGTAATAAATCCAGGGGATTGTTATATCTTCATAGGACAATGACAATGTGAGGGGTCACCGGCCTCCCCAACAGACTGACCCTGTAATATCCTGGAGCAGTGGTCTCCAACCTGTGGACCTCCAGATGTTGCAAAACTACAACTCCAAGCATGCCCGGACAGCCGTTGGCTGTCCGGGCATGCTAGGAGTTGTAGTTGTGCAACATCTGGAGGTTCGCTGGTTGGAGACCACTGTCCTGGAGCTTCTCTACTGATGTCTTTGTCAGAGATGAATGATGTCCCCTGTAAAGTGTAATAGATCCTCATATGTAATGGAACCATTCACTTACATGTATTAATGTATATGAGACGGAGCAGAATAGTGACAGATTTCTCCCAATGTAACAATCTTTCCATCAGTGAGAAGAATTTATATTGTGCTGGGACAATCCCGGCCGGATGATCATAGATCTATAATGACCCCGGAGGAACAAAGATGTTTATGATCCCATCACTGGATTCATGTCTCTTGGGTCCTCATCATTTATTATGTTTTATCTTCTAAGATTTTATTTTATATTTCATATATATATTTTAAATATATAAATTATATTTTAGATATATTTTATTTCCACAGTAAGCTAAGAGACAGCCGGGACAGTTCATTGGATCAGTCCATTATCGTAGGTAGTGACTGTACATTGGTTCGGTCCACAGTTAGCTAAGGGCAGAACTTTTCAGATTTGCTTTAACCCCTTAAGGACCACGGACGTAAATGTAGGTCCTGGTTTGGCGGAACGTCACGTCCTGTGTATGACCGCGAACATCGGAATGGTGCTCGCGTCATATACGACAAGTTCTGGCTGCTAGCAGATCGCGCGGATGTCCGCCATTAACCTCTCAGATGCCGTGATCAATACAGATCACGGCATCTGTGGCAGTGCGGTACTTTAAATGGATGATTGGATAGCAGCCGCGCTGCTGCGGCAATCCAATCATCCGGCATGGCCGTCTCCCGGGGTCTTCTGCTCTGGTCTGAGATCGAGCAGACCAGAGCAGAAGATCACCGATAATACTGATCGGTGCTATGTCCTATGCATAGCACTGAACAGTATTAGCAATCAAATGATTGCTATAGATATGCAAAAATAAAATTGGCCTGGTCCTTAAGGTTAAAATGGGCTTGGTCCTTAAGGGTTTAAAGGGTTACTTCCAGGGAAACCTTATTTTATTTTATTTTTTTATTTTATTCAACTGGTGCCAGAAAGTTAAACAGATTAGTAAATTACTTCTATTAAAAAATCTTTATCCTTCCAGTACTTATTAGCTTCTGAATACTTCAGAGGAAGTGGTTTTCTTTTTGGAAGCTCTCTGCTGACATCATGACCACAGTGCTCTCTGCTGACATCTCTGTCCATTTTAAGAATTGTCCAGAGTACAAGAAAATCCCCATAGCAAACATATGCTGCTCTGGACAGTTCCTAGAATGGACAGAGATGTCAGCAGAGAGCACTGTGGTCATGATGTCAGCATAGAGCTCTGTGTTCCAAAAAGAAAACCATTTCCTCTGTAGTATTCAGCAGCTAATAAGTACTTGAAGGATTAAGATTTTTTAATACAAGTAATTTACAAATCTGTTTAACTTTCTGGCACCAGTTGATTAAAAAAAAAAAAAAAAGTTTTCCATGTAAGTACCCCTTTAAATCATGGAGCAAAAAAAAAACAAAAAACAAGCAAAGATTTTTTTTTATTTTTTTTTTAACAACCAGCGTCAATTTTTAGTTTTCGTGCCATGAGCTGTAGTTTTTATCCATACCACCTTTGCATAGTACTGATGCTTTTTATAAAAAATTTTCTTGGTTGCAATCAAAAAGTCCCATCAAAACAAAAATGCAAAAAATGAGCCCTCATACCGCCCTGTATGCGGAAAAATAAAAAAGTTATAGGGGTCAAAAAAGGAAATTTTTAAATGTACTAATTTTCGTGCAAAAAGTTTACATTTTTTAACCACAGTAAAACAAAATCAAACCTATATATTTCTAAGCTATTATTTTAATCATATGGACCTACAGAATAAAGATACCGTATATACTCGAGTATAAGCCGACTCGAGTATAAGCCGAGGCCCCTAATTTCAACCCAAAATCCCAGGAAAAGTTATTGACTCGAGTATAAGCCTAGGGTGGGAAATATATCATCCCCCCCTGTCATCATCCAGACCCCCATCATTAACATCCTCATCATCATCACCCTGTCATCATCCAGACCCTCATCATCATCACCTGTCATCATCCCCTTGTCATCATCCCACACCCCCCCTTCATCATCCCCTTGTCATCATCCCCACCCCCCTTCATCATCCCCTTGTCATCATCCCACACCCCCCTCTTCATCATCCTCTTGTCATCATCCGCCCTCAGTGGTCTTCAACCTGCGGACCTCCAGAGGTTTCAAAACTACAACTCTCAGCAAGCCCGGGCAGCCATCGGCTGTCCGGGCTTGCTGGGAGTTGTAATTTTGAAACCTCTGGAGGTCCGCAGGTTGAAGACCACTGCGGCCTTCGACATCATTCAGCCCCCTCTCACCCCCTTTAGTTCTGTACAGTACTCACCTCCGCTCGGCGCTGGTCCGGTGCTGCAGGACTGTCCGGTGAGGAGGTCGTCCGGTGGGATAGTGGTTCCGGGCTGCTATCTTCACCGGGGGCGCCTCTTCTCCGCGCTTCGGGCCCAGAATAGAGGCGTTGCCTTGACGATGACGCAGAAGTACGTTGGTAATGAACGTACCTCTGCGTCGTCGTCAAGGCAACGTGACTATTCTGAGGCCGGGCCCGAAGCGCTTAGAAGAGGCATCCCCGGTGAAGATAGCAGCCCGGAACCACTATCCCACCGGACGACCTCCTCACCGGACAGTCCTGCAGCATCGGACCAGCGCCGAGCAGAGGCGAGTACTGTACAGAACTAAAGGGGGTGAGAGGGGGCTGGATGATGTCGAAGGCCGCAGTGGTCTTCAACCTGTGGACCTCCAGAGGTTTCAAAACTACAACTCCCAGCAAGCCCAGACTGCCCGGGCTTGCTGGGAGTTGTAGTTTTGAAACCTCTGGAGGTCCGCAGGTTGAAGACCACTGCGGGTGGGGAGTTAACTCGAGTATAAGCCGAGGGGGGTGTTTTCAGCACGAAAAATCGTGCTGAAAAACTCGGCTTATACTCGAGTATATACGGTAAGGTGTGATTTTAACCGAGAAGTGCACTGTGTAGAAACGGAAGCCCCCAAAAGATACAAAATGGTGTTTTTGTTTTTAAATATTGTCCCAGAAAGATTTTTTTTTTTTGTTTCGCTGTAGATTTTTTGCTAAAATGACTGATGTCATTACAAATTAAAATTTGCAGCGCACTAAACAAGCCCTCACATGGGTCTGTAGGTGGAAATCTGAAAGCGTTATGATTTTTCATGATTTTTAGAAGGAGGAAAAAATGAAAGTGCAAAAATGAACAAACCCTGAGTCCTTAAGGGGTGGCAAGATGACAGGAGGTGCAGCAGGAGGGAACAGAGTGTCACCTGTGCAGGAGCAGGCTGCAGAGCAGGGGCCAAATGTACAGTCACCCCCCCCCCCCCCCCCCCCCCCACACACACACACACACTTATGGTAGCTCCCCTAGCACCAATCATTGTAGGATGTTCTCCCGTGGTCACCTTCTTACTCTCTCCTTTGTTTTAGATGACAGCTTCTCCTGCAGGTTGGGAGGGTACACCCTTCACTACCACTTCTTAGCCACGCTGCAGCCTGATGCATTCAGGAGGTAGCGCAGGAGCCTCTAAATTAGGACAAGAGCGGGAGGAGCCACCACCAGGCAGCACAGAGCAGCGTCCTTCTAAGAACAGGTGGTTTAGCGCTAGAGTAAAAAGGGATAAATCAGCCACTTGGTGTTTCTAATTGCAATAGGCCAACAACGATGGTGCTAAGGCGGATAAACACCTAGATGCCAGGATGAAATTGTCAGTCACTATGGCAAACTGGCGCTTGGGATTTGTCGAGCTCTGGCTAAAAGACAGTTGAAAGTTAGAGAGGGGAACAATGCCTCCAACAAACTGCAATCCCATAAACAAATAGTTAAAATATGTGTGTCAAGGTAAGCTAAAGAATTTGAAAAAGAAAGTGCACATAGACTCCAACAAATGAAAAAACTAACTGCCCAGAAAACATCTTGTGAGAGAAATGCTAAATAGCTAAGGAATGACCAGTCTAAGAGAATAACTGACCTCTTTACTTTATACATTGCATGGTTGAATGTAAAGTTTTTTCAGTTAGAATAGACACTATAAGAGAAAAATTTATTTATTACAATAAACAGCTAATTACCAAAATAATTAAATAAACAAGATGCTATTAACTTATAGCTGCAAAATACATCATTAATAATAATAATACAGTTACATAGTTACATAGTTACATAGTTAGTACGGTCGAAAAAAGACATATGTCCATCAAGTTCAACCAGGGAATTAAGGGGTAGGGGTGTGGCGCGATATTGGGGAAGGGATGAGATTTTATATTTCTTCATAAGCATTAATCTTATTTTGTTCCAGGAATGTATCTAATCTTGTTTTAAAGCTGTTAATTGTTCCTGCTGTGACCAGTTCCTGAGGTAGACTGTTCCATAAGTTCACAGTTCTCATGGTAAAGAAGGCGTGTCGCCCCTTGAGACTAAACTTTTTCTTCTCCAGACGGAGGGAGTGCCCCCTCGTCCTTTGGGGGGGTTTAACCTGGAACAGTTTTTCTCCATATTTTTTGTATGGGCCATTAATATACTTATATACGTTTATCATATCCCCCCTTAAACGTCTCTTCTCAAGACTAAACAATTGTAACTCCTTTAATCGCTCCTCATAGCTAAGATGTTCCATTCCCCATATTAGTTTAGTCGCGCGTCTCTGCACCCTTTCCAACTCCGCAGTGTCCCTTTTATGGACAGGTGCCCAAAACTGAACAGCATATTCCAGGTGAGGCCGTACCAATGCTTTATAAAGGGGGAGTATTATGTCCCTGTCCCTTGAGTCCATGCCTCTTTTGATACATGACAATATCCTGCCGGCTTTGGAAGCAGCAGCCTGACATTGCATGCTATTCTGTAGTCTGTGATCTACAAGTACACCCAGATCCTTCTCTACCAGTGACTCTGCCAGTTTAATCCCCCCTAAGACATACGATGCATGCAGGTTATTAGTACCCAGATGCATAACTTTACATTTATCCACATTGAACCTCATTTGCCAAGTGGAGGCCCAGACACTTAGTCTATCCAAGTCATCTTGTAACTTATGCACATCCTCTATAGACTGTACTGTGCTACAAAGCTTGGTGTCATCTGCAAAGATAGAAACAGAGCTGTTAATACCATCCTCTATATCATTAACCCCTTAAGGACACATGACGTTCTCATACGTCTCCATTTCCGAGTCCTTAAGGACACATGACGTATGAGAACGTCATGTGTTTTACCGGCCCCCCGCAACCATCTGGAGCGGAGCCGGTCCCCGATGCCTGCTGAAATCGTTCAGCAGGCATCGGGGCATATCGCCCAGGGGGGTCATTATGACCCCCCATGTCGGCGATGGCCGCAGATCGCTGGACAATTCAGTCCAGCGATCTGCGGCGGATTCCGGGTCAATCGGGTCTCCAGTGACCCGGTGACCCGGAATTATTGGCTGATCGGGGCCGTCAGAGACGGCCCCGATCAGCCAGAGCCAGCAGGGGTGAGGTGGCACTGGTGCCACCTCACGATCGCCCTGATTCGTCGGCCGGATTACCGGCCGACCAATCAGGGCGCCTGCTGCGGGTGTCACTCCCGCAACCCGCTCCGCCCCTCTTCCGGAGGACGTGAGCGGGTGCGGGACGTGCACCCCGGGTGCTGGGGACCCCGATCCCCGGCGCCCCTGTTGGGATCGGGGCCCCAGGAGCAGCGGCGGCGGAGACGACGAGGGACTGACCTGGTGCAGCGAGGATCGTTGGAGGTGAGTGACAGCCTCCTGCTGTTGCTTAGCAACAGCTCCCAGCATGCAAAAAGGGCATGCTGGGAGCTGTAGTTATGCAACAGCAGGAGGCAGACCACCACAACTCCCAGCATGCCCTTATGGGCATGCTGGGACTTGTAGTTTTGCAACAGCTGGAGGCACATTCTTTCTATGGAAAAGTGTACCTTCAGCTGTTGTGTAACTACAACTCCCAGCTTGCACAATCAGCTAAAGTGCATGCTGGGAGTTGTAGTGGTGCATCTGGTGGTTGCATAACTACAACTCCCAGCATGCCCGTTGGCTGTCGGTGACTGCTGAGAGTTGTAGTTTTGCAACAGCTGAAGGCACACTGAGTTAAGTAGTAAACCAGTGTGTCTCCAGCTATTGCATAACTACAATCCCCAGCATCCCCAGCCAAAGTAGTATGCCTCCAGCTGTTGCATAACTACAACACCCAGCATGCCCTTCCGCTGTCCGTACATGCTGGGGGTTGTAGCTTTTGCAACAGCTGAAGGCACACTGGTTGCAAAACACTGAGTTTGTTACCAAACTCGGTGTTTCACAACCAGTGTGCCTCCAGCTGTTGCAAAACTACAACTCCCAGCATGCACTGATAGACCGTACATGCTGGGAGTTGTAGTTTTGCAACAGCTGGATGTTCCCCCCCCCCAATGTGAACGTACAGGGTACACTCACATGGGCGGAGGATTACAGTTAGTATCCGGCTGCAAGTTTGAGGTGCGGCAAAATTTCTGCCGCAGCTCAAACTGCCAGCGAGAAACTACTGTGAACCCCCCGCCCGTGTGACTGTACCCTAAAAACACTACACTACACTAACACACAATAAAATAAAAAGTAAAAAACACTACATATACACATACCCCTACACAGCCCCCCTCCCCAATAAAAATGAAAAACGTCTGGTACGCCACTGTTTCCAAAACGGAGCCTCCAGCTGTTGCAAAACAACTACTCCCAGTATTGCCAGATAGCCACTGACTGTCCAGGCATGCTGGGAGTTTTACAACAGCTGGAGGCACCCTGTTTGGGAATCACTGGCGTAGAATACCCCTATGTCCACCCCTATGCAAGTCCCTAATTTAGGCCTCAAATGCGCATGGCGCTCTCACTTTGGAGCCCTGTCGTATTTCAAGGCAACAGTTTAGGGCCACATATGGGGTATCGCCGTACTCGGGAGAAATTGGGCTTCAAATTTTGGGGGGTATTTTCTGCTATTACCCTTTTAAAAAATGTTAAATTTTTGGGAAAACAAGCATTTTAGGTAAAAAATATATATATTTTTTTACATATGCAAAAGTCGTGAAACACCTGTAGGGTATTAAGGTTCAAATTACCCCTTGTTACGTTCCCCGAGGGATCTAGTTTCCAAAATGGTATGCCATGTGTTTTTTTTTTTGCTGTCCTGGCACCATAGGGGCTTCCTAAATGCGGCATGCCCCCAGAGCAAAATTCGCTTTCAAAAAGCCAAATGTGACTCCTTCTTTTCTGAGACCTGTAGTGCGCCAGCAGAGCACTTTTCACCCCCATATGGGGTGTTTTCTGAATCGGGAGAAATTGGGCTTCAAATTTTGGGGGGTATTTTCCGCTATTACCCTTTTTAAAAATGTAAACATTTTGGGAAAACAAGCATTTTAGGTAAAAAATAAATTTTTTTTTTTACATATGCAAAAGTCGTGAAACACCTGTAGGACATTAAGGTTCACGTTACCCCTTGTTAAGTTCCCCGAGGGGTCTAGTTTCCAAAATGGTATGCCATGTGTTTTTTTTTTTTTGCTGTTCTGGCACCATAGGGGCTTCCTAAATGCGGCATGCCCCCAGAGCAAAATTTTCTTTCAAAAAGCCAAATGTGACTCCTTCTCTTCTGAGACCTGTAGTGCACCAGCAGAGCACTTTTCACCCCCATGCGAGGTGTTTTCTGTATCGGGAGAAATTGGGCTTCAAATTTTGGGGGGTATTTTCTGCTATTACCCTTTTTAAAAATGTAAAATTTTTGGGAAACCAAGCATTTTAGGTAAAAAAAATATATATTTTTTTTACATATGCAAAAGTCGTGAATCACCTGTAGGGTATTAAGGTTCACATTACCCCTTGTTACGTTACCTGAGGGGTCTAGTTTCCAAAATGGTATGCCATGTGTTTTTTTTTGCTGTCCTGGCACCATAGGGGCTTCCTAAATGCGGCATGCCCCCCAAAAACCATTTGTCGCTCCTTCCCTTCTGAGCCCTCTACTGCGCCCGCCGAACAATTAACATAGACATATGACATATGTGCTTACTCGAGAGAAATTGGGTTTCAAATACAAGTAAAAATTTTCTCCTTTTTATCCCTTGCAAAAATTCAAAAATTGGGTCTACAAGAACATGCGAGTGTAAAAAATGAAGATTTTGAATTTTCTCCTTCACTTTGCTGCTATACCTGTGAAACACCTAAAGGGTTAATACACTTACTGAATGTTTTTTTGAATACTTTAGGGGGTGTAGTTTTTATAATGGGGTCTTTTATGGGGTATTTCTAATATGAAGACCCTTCAAATCCACTTCAAAACTGAACTGGTCCCTGAAAAATAGTGAGTTTGAAAATTTTGTGAAAAATTTCAAAATTGCTACTGAACTTTGAAGCCCTCTGGTGTCTTCCAAAAGTAAAAACTCATAAATTTTATGATGCAAACATAAAGTAGACATATTGTATATGTGAACCCAAAAAAAATATATTTTGAATATCAATTTTCCTTACAAGCAGAGAGCTTCAAAGTTAGAAAAATGCTACATTTTCATTTTTTTCATCAAATTTTGGGATTTTTCACCAAGAAAGGATGCAAGTTACCATAAAATTTTACCACTAAGTTAAAGTAGAATATGTCACGAAAAAACAATCTCGGAATCAGAATGATAACTAAAAGTATTCCAGAGTTATTAATGTTTAAAGTGACAGTGGTCAGAATTGCAAAAAACGCTCCGGTCCTTAAGGTATAAAATGGCCTGGTCCTTAAGGGGTTAATAAATAAATTAAACAACAGCGGGCCCAGTACAGAACCTTG
Organism: Hyla sarda; assembly: GCF_029499605.1. Classification (NCBI taxonomy): domain Eukaryota; kingdom Metazoa; phylum Chordata; class Amphibia; order Anura; family Hylidae; genus Hyla; species Hyla sarda. Next base: position 221,179,464 of record NC_079196.1, on the reverse strand, counting down.
GGGTACACCACTAATAACCGGGGACCAATCAGAGTACGAATCATTGACCACCACTCTCTGGGTACGATCCATGAGCCAGTGTTCAATCCAGTTACAAACTAAAATTTCCAAACCCAAAGACCTTAACTTACCTGTCAGACATCTATGAGGGACAGTATCAAACGCTTTAGCAAAATCCAGAAACACTATATCCACAGCCCTTCCTCTGTCAAGGCTTCTACTCACCTCTTCATAAAAGCAAATTAGATTGGTTTGACAACTTCTATCCTTAGTAAACCCATGCTGGCTATCACTTATAATACTATTATCCCCTATGTATTCCTGTATGTAATCCCTTATAAGTCCTTCAAACAATTTACCCACAATGCACGTTAAACTTACCGGTCTATAGTTTCTTGGGGAAGACCTAGAGCCCTTTTTGAAGATTGGCACCACATTCGCCTTGCGCCAGTCCCTTGGCACAATACCAGACACCAGAGAATCTCTAAATATCATGAACAGGGGTACAGATATTACTGAACTTACCTCTCTAAGAACTCTTGGGTGTAGTCCATCCGGTCCTGGGGATTTGCTTACATTTATATCACTTAACTTACCTTGTACCATCTCTACATTAAGCCAGTTCAGTACATTACATGATGTGTTACCAGCACTGACCTGTCCAATGTCAGCTCCTTCTTCCATAGTGTATACAGAACTAAAGAACCCATTCAGTAGCTCCGCCTTCTCTTGATCGCCTGTGACAACCTCCCCATTATCATTATTAAGGGGTCCTACATGCTCTGTCCTTGGTTTTTTTGCATTTATATGTCTAAAAAAATATTTAGGATTAGTTTTGCTTTCTTTGGCCACCTGTCTCTCATTTTGAATTTTTGCTGTTTTTATTACATTTTTACAGATTCTATTAAGCTCCTTGTACTGTTTAAATGTTATAGCTGACCCATCAGATTTGTATTTTTTGAAGGCTATTTTTTTGTTGTTTATTGCTCTTTTAACATCATGTGTCAGCCATGTAGGATTTAGTTTTAATCGTTTATATTTGTTCCCCTTTGGTATATATTTAGCTGTATAGTTATTTAGAGTTGATTTAAAGATGTCCCATTTACCTTCTGTATCAGTATTTGAGAACACCGCCCCCAGTCTATGTCCTGTAGTGCATCTCTCAGCCCAGGGAAATTTGCCTTTTTAAAGTTATATGTTTTTGCCTTCCCCGCCTGTCTTTGTTTTCTACATTTTAAGTCAAAAGTAACTATATTGTGGTCGCTATTCCCAAGGTTTTCCCGCACAGTTACATTCCCAACCAGCTCTGCGTTGTTGGAAATGATCAGATCCAACAAGGCATCACTTCTTGTTGGGTCCTCCACAAACTGGCCCATAAAATTATCCTGCAATAAATTTAGGAATTGTCGCCCCTTTGTAGTTTTAGCCAACCCCGGACCCCAATCTATATCTGGATAGTTAAAATCTCCCATTATTACCACTGTACCTGCCCGGGCGGCCCTCTCTATTTGTTTATGAAGCTGAACTTCTATCTCTTCAGTGATATTAGGGGGTCTGTAGATTACCCCAAATATTATTTTTTCAGTATTTCCCTCCTTTTGTAATTCTACCCACAGTGATTCCACATCCTCAGAATCATCACACACTATGGCATCGTTCACACTGACTTTCATACCACTTCTTACATACAGACAGACTCCACCACCTTTTCTGTACATTCTATCCTTGCGAAACAATGTAAACCCCTGCAGATTGACAGCCCAGTCATGCGAGGAGTCCAGCCATGTCTCAGTGACCCCAACTATATCAATATGTTCCTCCAGTATCAAGGCCTCAAGCTCCCCCATTTTATTTGCTAGGCTTCTGGCATTTGTGAACATACACTTTACATTTCCATCCTTTATGTTATTGGGGTTAATGGGATTCAAGGGTGTAAGTTTTATTTTCCTATGAAGCTTATTCCTATTAACTATTCTAACCCCTCCCTCCGCTCCACCCCCAGGTACATTTATAATTCCCACCTCTCTATCTATACTATCTTCCCCCTCTTTGCTGTAGGTTCCCTCCCCCCAAGTCCCTAGTTTAAATACTCCTCCACCCTTCTAGCCATCTTCTCCCCAAGCAAAGCTGCACCCTCCCCATTGAGGTGCAGCCCGTCCCTACGGTAGAGCCGGTAACCGACAGCGAAGTCAGCCCAGTTCTCCATGAACCCAAACCCTTCCTTCCTACACCAGCTTCTGAGCCACTTGTTTACCTCCCTGATCTCCCGCTGCCTCTCTGGTGCGGCTCGTGGTACTGGTAGTATTTCAGAAAAGACTACCTTGGAGGTCCTTGCCTTAAGCTTGCGGCCTAAGTCCCTGAAATCATTTTTAAGGACACTCCACCTACCTCTTACTTTGTCATTGGTGCCAATATGATCCATGACTGCTGGGTCCTCTCCAGCCCCGCCCAACAACCTGTCAACCCGATCCGCGATGTGCCGAACTCGTGCGCCAGGCAGACAACACACTGTTCGGCGATCCCGGTCTTTGTGACAGATTGCCCTGTCTGTCCCCCTAATAATTGAGTCCCCCACCACTAGTACCTGTCTGGCCTGCCCTGTACTCCTCCCTCCCTCCTTACTGGAGCAGACACCCCCCTGGCGGTCAGAGGTGGTATCCTGCTGCAGTTCTCCTAGCTCTGTAATGGCACCCCCCTCATCTGCCAAGCGGGCAAACTTGTTGGGGTGTGCCAGTTCAGGACTAGCCTCCCTGACACTTTTTCCCCTACCCCTCTTTCTAACTGTAACCCAGCTAACTGCCTGACTGTCCTGCAACTCCGTCCCACTGTCCTCCCCCACCTCTACTCCCGAGAGTGCCTGCTCAGTGAGCAGGAGACTCCTCTCCATGTTGTTAATGCTTCTCATTGTTGCCAGTCGCCCCTCTAGATGCAGGATCTGGGCTTCCAAACGGACAACTAGCACACATCTCGCACAACAATATGCACCCTCAAACTGTTGTTCAAGGATTGCATACATTGAACAGGATGTACATTGGACTGCATTTTCCAACATGGAGGCCATCTAGTAATGGGGATTTCACAAATGTATAGGAAAAAACAGACAGTCAAAATTACACTTAAAAATTTTTTGTAGACCTTGTGCGTTCAGAAATTAACACTCACAGCGATCTCAACCTCCTGCTTTCAAACTCCAGTTTTTGAAACTCCTCTTTCACGCCCCCTCTTACACAGCAACACTCAGAAGAGCAAGCTCTCAATAAGAGTCCCAAGCTAAGATTTATACACCTGTGCCCAATCTACTCCTCCTCCCCCTAGAGGTGGAACAGAGAAAAAAAAAAAAGGGTGTTTAAACTCTAACAGTTATCCCACTATGTGCAAAAGAGAAAAACTTACCCAAAATATGAATGTGGGCTATAGGCAGTCGCACCCACTCCACAGATTCACTCCGCACAACAGATAATCACAGTTTTTGAAACTCCTCTTTCACGCCCCCTCTTACACAGCAAAACTCAGAAAGAGCTCAGAATTTTATTATCCTGTCCTATTTTAGGACAGGATAATAAAATAGGATAACAAACAAATAAAAATAGGATAACAAAAAACAAATATAACCTGAGGAAAGTAAACAGGAAAAAAAGAATAATAAGGAAAACTAGTTAAGTAAAAAAATAAAACAAAAAAAAAAAGAACAGTAAAACATAATGAGGATAAGTCAAAAATTAAGATATAATGTTATTTTAACCCCTTAAACCATATTGGCCTTAAGGACACAGTCAGCTTCATCTTAGAATTTTTGACTTTACCTCGTCACCTTCTAGAAGTAATACAAACCTGCACGATCATTTGTACTTTGTATTGACATTTTACTTTAAAATGTATGGCGCCACCAAAAAACAGAAACTTGAAACTGAAAAGAAAACTACAATTTTGCAGATTTTGGAAGGACTAATTTTTACACAGTGCATTATGGTACAAATGACATAGTAACTTTATCCTGTGGGTCAATACCATTAATATGATGACCATGTTTACCTGCTTTACTATTACTGTACTACTTTAAAAAAAAAATCATTAATATGTTTAAAATTGCCCTATTCTGATACCTCAAACTTTTTTAAAGGGAAAAGAGGGGATTTTTTTTTTTTGGAAGAGGAACATATTCACATAGTAAGGGAATGTGTCACCAAAAATGTTTTAAATATTTTTAGAAATGTAAAAAAAACAAATTACATGTCACAAAATATTAAAAATGTAATATTTACTTGTCATATCTCCCAATGTTGACCAGCAGAGGAACCTTGTGACAGCTGGCTGCTGTAACTTAGACCTCGCCCATCTACCTTCCTCCTCTGTTTATGTGCAAAAGTAGAGGGGGGAGTTTTTTGTTTGTTTGTTTTTTTCAATTCCACTGTCACCATTTTGTTGGTGTCTGAAGAGTGGTAAAGAACAGACTAGATGTCTCTTAATATGTAACTGCTCCTCAGGGACTTCAAGAAAATGGTTCTGGCTCCCCCTTTCATTTTACCTAGCCTTTGCTTTGCACATGCGCAGGAAGCAGGCCATGCTTTTCTATGAGACACTCTCAGTCTTAAAGGGGTATTCCAGGATTTTTTTTATTTGACTACAGTGGCTTTAAAGTAAGTGTAGTTTATAATATAGTGTCTGTACCTGTGTGTGACGGTTGTCTCCCAATTCTTCTGTCATTATCGCCCCAATATTTATTTTTAACAGCATACAAAATTACTCATGTCTCGGGAGTTCCCAGATTGCAGTGAGTCGAAACCTGACATCACTAGTAAGGTGATCAGAGGAAGCCCGCAACAGCTGTAGGCTCCCTGGTTAGAAAACACTGTGTTTCAATGGGTGGGGTGGCTGATGTGTGGGAGGAAGGAAAGTGATCTCACACTTTCAAGCATAGAACTGTGGGATGTGTAGTTTAGAGAATGAAATCAAACAGGAAATACCCAGTTCTGCCAGATAAGTACTAAAATCACCTTATGGTGGATAACCCCTTTAACTTTCTTGTGCCCCATGCCTGCCATAAAACAACTGTGTAGGCGTTGTGAAGTGACACACCACAAAGAGGCTACAGTGATGGCAGCCCCCGCACTTTATTAATAAACAACATTAAAACTACATTGTCCTAAAACTAAATACATAAATGAAAGGCTTTATCTTAATGAAATAATTTTATTTAAAAAAAATGGTGACACATTCCCTTTAAGCAATTTTTTAAACTAACTTTACATGTTTTATGCCCCTCTAGGTGACTATTTATAGCAATCACTAGATTGCTATTACTTTTCAGTAGGGTGGTGCTTAAAATATTGAGAAATATTGATAAACTGCTTACATTACCCTCCAGACCTATTCAAACTGGTCTGAAAATTTTACTGGAAAAATGTAAACGTAATACATTAAAGGGTACCTTTCATCAAAAAAAACTTTTGATATATCATAGATTAATGTATGCAGAAAAACTTTCCAATTGCATGTTATTAAAAAGTATGCTTCTTTCTATTTAATTTTCCACTTTGATAAAATGACCACTAGGGGTCTCCCTACCAGTTCTTTTTTATAGATTTCAGACTCATGCTGGAGTCCTATATCTCAGACTGCAGCCGGGACACAGACAAACTCCCTGGCAGGGAGCAGTGCTGAGTTTGTCTGTGTCCTGGCTGAAGTCTGAGATTTAGGACTCCAGCATGAGTCTGAAATCTATAAAAATAGGACTGGTAGGGAGACCCCTAGTGGTCATTTTTTCATAGTGGAAAATTAAATAGAAAGAAGCATATTTTTTAATAACATGCAATTGGAAAGTTATTCTGCATACATTAATCTATTATATATCAAAAGTTTTTTTGATGAAAGGTACCCTTTAATATTTAGAGGTAGCTCAATGATCACAAAGTTTATAAAAAGAGAGATTTTTGACAAATGAAAACATACAAGAGCAGTTTTGGTAAACCAGACTTGTTTCACTCTGACAATTACAGACAAATTAAATAGTCATGTAGGCTCTACAAATTAAATAGTCATGTAGGCTCTACAAATTAAATAGTCATGTAGGCTCTACAAATTAAATAGTCATGTAGGCTCTACAAATTAAATAGTCATGTAGGCTCTACAAATTAAATAGTCATGTAGGCTCTACAAATTAAATAGTCATGCAGGTTACAAACCAAAATGCAATGGAATTTTTCTTTAACGTCACAAAGACACGTTCAGTACAACGTTCACTGCAACTTTCTTAGTTTATAACGGTAGAGGCAGAGAGTGTCTCTTTCTTGCTGTCTGGATAAGACTGAAGGTGCTGTTGAACAACTTGCAGCAAATATTTGGCTTATTACTGGAAATGCATGAGGTTCCACCTATTTTCCAAATTTAGTTAGGTATAAAGCCAAACAGTAGCAGCTTGGCAATAACAGTAGCAGGGAGGCTTGATACATTTATTTTGGCTGTACCCAGTTAAATAACAGCATCCTGCTACCGGCCAGACCCAAAGAATTATTGTTTTATTATGCTCCGGGGCTGGTAATAACCAGCTCTTTCCTGTACCCATGTGCTGGTGGGTATCAAGGTAAGTATAGGGTTTATCGGTAATGTTTCTATTGATTGTCGCTACGTCTCAGCTTAGTAATGGAGGTGTCTGCCCTGATAACACAGTTTTCCTGCATACTGTAGGTTTCCTCAAACACTTATTATACCTTTCTAGTTGTGTGACAGCAGCAAAGTAAAAACTGCCTGCAAGTGACACGTATCTGCTCTGTAAACAGAGTGTTCCTGAATATTTTTGGTTTCATAAAACACATTCTTTAACTATACCCAAACAATATGTCTGGTAAAGGAATTGTTCCTCATCTCTGTCTTTGCCTCACCCCCTACTACTACGCAGATGAATAGCACGAGCCACAAGCAGGAGTTGGAGTTGTAGGAGGAGGGGGACTTGGCAATGGAAGGGAAAGCACAACGAGGACCCTTGCAAGGCAACGAAGTTCATGACCAACCTTGGCAGTATGGGATGGAGGCAGAACAAGAAGGGCCCTCAGAAAAGCTGGCGAGGATGGCTAGCTGGATTTTTCTTGCATGTGCAGTGACAGGCGTATTGCAAACTTAACCCATTAATGACAATCTACGTATATTTATGTCCATTGCTGACTCCCGTTATATGAAACGCGCTCAGGAGCTATATTCCCAATGGGTCCCTTTTGCTATCAGCAACCAGGACCCATGGTTGATACCGGACATCAGCCCAATCGGTTTAGATACCGCCGGTTAGCTCAGCAGGCTGTTCAGAACTGCCACAGTGAAATCATGGTGTCCCGAACAGCTGAGAGGACAGCGGGAGGGTCCTTACCTGCCTCCTCCCTGTCCGATCTGTCCCTCAATGCTCCAGCCAGGCTATGCAGGCTGGAGCAATCAAGCACAGATAACACTGATCAATGCTATGCTATGGCATAGCATTGTTTAGTGTATGCAATCAAAGGATTGCATGTAATAGTCACATACAGGGACAAAAAACAAGTGTAAAAAAAACTTACTAAATGTGATTCAACCCCTTCCTTAAAAAAAGTTTGAATCACCCTCCTTTTCCCCATTTAAAAAAAATGTAGACAAAAATAAACATAATCACATGGGGTATCGCCGCATCTGTAAATGTCAGAACTATAAAAATATAATGTTAATTGAACTGCACGGTCAATGGCGTACACGTAAAAAAAAATCCAAAGTTCAAAATTATAAAAAAAAAGTATAAAAAGCGATCAAAAAGGCCCATCATAATAAAAACTTGAGATAAAAAAATGAGCCCTCCCCATATGCTGAAAAATAAAAAAGTTATATGGGTTATATGGAAAATTAAGTGTTATGGTTTTTAAAAGATGAGGAGGAAAAAACAAAAGTGAAACTGAAGGTATCCCGGCAGCTCAGTCGGGCTGTATGGGACTGTCGCGATGAAATTGCGGTGTCCCGAACAGCTAACAGGACACCAGGAGGATCCCTACCTGCCTCTTCGGTATCCAATCGGCAAATGACTGCTCCATGCCTGAGATCTAGGCAGGAGCAGTCAAGCGCCGATAACACTGATAAAGGGCATGTTAATGCATGCCAGTGATCAGTGTAAAAGATCAGTGTGTGCAGTGTTATAGCCCCCTATGGGGACTATAACACTGCAAAAAAAAGTGGAAAAAAAAGTTTTAATAAATGTGATTTAACACCTTCCCTAATAAAACAGTGTAAATAAAAATAAAAATAAACATATGTGGTATCGCCGATTACGTAAATGTCTGAACTATAAAAATATATCGTTAATTAAACTGCACGGTCAATGACGTACAAGAAAAAAAATTCCAAAGTCCAAAATAGCGTATTTTTGGTCACTTTTTATACCATTAAAAAATTTATAAAAAGCAATCAAAAAGTCAGATCAAAACAAAAATGGTAACGATAAAAACTTCAGATCACAGCGCAAAAAATTAGCCCTCAAACTGCCCTGTATGCAGAAAAATAAAAAAAAGTTATAGGGGTCAGAAGAGGACATTTTAAACGTATACATTTTCCTGCATGTAGTTATGATTTTTTCCAGAAGTGCGACAATATCCAACCTATATAAGTAGGGGATCATTTTAACTGTATGGACCTACAGAATAATGATAAGGTGTCATTTTTTACCGGAAAATGCACTGCGTAGAAACGGAAGCCCCCAAAATTGACAAAATGGCGTTTTCTCTTCAATTTAGTCGCACAATGATTATTTTTTCCATTTCGCTGTGGATTTTTGGGTAAAATGACTGATTTCACTGCAAAGTAAAATTAGTTGTGCAAAAAATAAGCCATGATATAGATTTTTAGGTGGAAAATTTAAAGGGTTATGATTTTAAAAAGGTAAGGAGGAAAAAACAAAAATGCAAAAACTGAAAAACATTGAGTCCTTAAGGGGTTAAAGGGGTACTTTGCCCCTAGATAGATTTCTGATAGAGGGGGTCCCGCCACTGTGGACCCTCGCAATCTCCCTGCTGCACCCGACATTCGTTTGCCAAAGGGCAGTATTGTTCTGTTCTGGTATGGCGTTGTAATTTAGTCATGGTATGAAAATATTGTTCTGGTAAGGTGTTGTTATTCAGTCATGGTATTGCAGAATTGTTCTGTTCTGGTATAGCATTTTTAGGCTGGGTTCACATTTGTCCGGCATCAGGGATAGGTGATCTTGACGCAACTGAGGCCAAAAGTTGTCATCAGTTTTTAAGCATCCGTCGTCCATTGTTTCTGGATGGTGGACAGGGGAAAACAGCAAGACAAGACATCAATCGTCATCACAGGGATGTGAACCACCACATGAACAACCAGTTAGAGGCCAAACTCAGCAGATTCCTTTCTCTGACAGACACCATAAGCCCAGACCCCTTGGACTTCTGGGTGACCAGATTGGACCATTGACCAGAACTTGCCCAGTTTGCCTGTTTGTTCTGCCTTGTCCACCCTTTAGCGTAGCTTTGGAGAGACAGTTCAGCGCAGCAGGCAGCATGGTCACCAAGCAGCGTGGAAAAACTGACTTTTACTAAAATGAATCAGACATTGATCAGTGAGGAATTTAAACCTCTTGTGCCAGATGTCACTAATTAGACACTACCACCACTATCCCTGCTGTGCGCTGACTACTACTAGTAACATTAGTCTGCCACCTCCTGCTGTACGCTGTACACATATATCATACACACACATCTATCTTAAAGACGCACATCTATCAAACATACATATAGTCATCTATCATACATCTATAATGCATACATCTATGATACATACATTCATCATTTATACACACATATATCATACATATACACATCTGTCATACACTCATCTATCATACACACATATCAATCATACATACGCGCATCTAACATACATACATATGTCTATCATACATACTTCTATCATACACACATCTATCAAACATACACCAGTCATATACACATGTATCATACATACATATACTGTACATCAATGTGGAGGGGTGGGGGGAATTTCTTTTCTATTTTACCAATGTAGAAAAATCTAAGTATAGTACTATTTTTTTCCTGATAAAGTCTCAAGGGCCTAGGTACTGTGAAAGGACAACCAAAAGTACTCACTGGCTGGTGTAGTGCACAAAAACTTTTTAAAGCGTACTGAAGTGCATTTTTCTACCCTCATAAGTGCATACCACATACCTACATCTAAGTTTTGTACCATTTTGTTCCTGATAAGGTCTTAAGGGCCTAGATACTGTGAAAGGACAGCCAAAAGTACTCACCGGCTGGTGTTGTACACAAAAACTTTTTAAGGGTACTGTAGCGCATGCCCTCATAAGTGCATACCACATACTGTACGTACATATAAAGTGTTGTACCATTTTGTTTCTGATAAAGTCATAAGGCTCTAGATACTGTGAAAGGACAGCCAAAAGTAAACACCTGCTGCTGTTCTAGACAAAAACTGTTTTAAGCATGGTGAAGCGTATTGTACTCCCCTCATATACTCACTAAGTATGTCAGGCAGAGGAGTGCCAGGACGTGCACAGAGGAGTGGCAGAGGCCTAAATTCATAAGGCGCAGGCAGAGGTCGCAGCAGACTAGGGGCGAGTGGCAGCAGGAGTCGCAGCGAGACGCCTGATCTCCCAGTATCAGCTAGCAGTTGTGTCTCGACCAGCAACCCATCTACCGTCATCAAATGGTTAACACGGCCATCCACTTCATCACAGGTGACATCTGACACCCCCAGTCAACAGTCGGCAGCTTCCTCAGACACTACCCTCAGTTGGCATGGCCCGAGAGCAGTCCCTTTCCTCCCATTGCCTCTGTCCTATGCTGTTCCCTCCCCTACAGAAGTATCTTATGCTGTGGGTTCAGCTCCACTATTCAGTGATGACGATCTTCTAGAGGACAGTCAGCAGCTACTGCCCAGCCAAGATGTGGAGGAGACATTCGCCGCTTCCTCCACTAGGGGAACAAGTAGTGATGAGGAGAGTGACGTGGGGGTGGTGTTGCCAGCGTTCAGCATCCTGAAGCAGACACTGTTGAGGAACCTGAGGAGGACATCGGTGACGTGCAGACACTTGGTGATGATGATGAAGCCGATAGCAAGAGGGAGCCGAGTGCAGAAGGAACTTCATCATCATCAGGAAAAGAGGATTGCAGGTTGTCCGTGAGGCAGCAGCTGAGCCAGCAAGGTGGTAGCATGGTTGTCAGTCAGCATGGTGGCAGAAGTGGAAATTCTGGACCCAAACATGCCCGGGGGAGACCACCTGCTTCGCGGAAGCCTACCTTCCCAGGAGGTAGTGGAACAGGGGTTCCTGGAGACGGTGGCAGTAGCAGTCAATTAGTGCGGACTGTTGGTGGGAAAATCAGCTACTCGGCGAAGTGGCAGTTTTTCATCAAGTATCTGGAGGAGGTTAACATAGCCACTGGCAAGATGTGCCTGCAGTAGGGGAAGCGTGGCCAGGGTCCCAATGTCGGCACCCCAGCCCTGCATCAACATATGCTGCGTCACCATAAAGCGGCCTGGGAGAACCATGGCTCAGATGTGGTGGTCCAGCCTGCTGCATCACCCACTGGCACGCCACTCCCTTTTTTAGTCAGCCAAGGCTCCACCACCTCAGCTGGAGGGAGCTGTGAGTCATACCCTCCTTCTGTCGCTCCAGATGCTCCTGCTCCTTCTACTTTTAGTCAGTCATTCCACCAGCAATCCATCAGCGAAGCCATGTCCAAGAGACAACAGTATGCATCCACTCATCAAACGGCGCAGAAGCTGAATGTGCTCCTGTCTAAGTTGCTGGTGCTGCAGTCCCTCCCTTTTCAAGTGGTGGACTCTGCACCTTTCAGAGAACTGATGGCTTGTGCCGAACCGAGGTGGAGAGTCCCAAGCCATCATTTCTTTGCGAAGAAGGCAGTACCAGCCCTGCACAATTTTGTGGAAGAGAAGGTGGGCCAGTCCTTGAACCTGTCGGTGTGCACCAAAGTGCATGGCAGCACCGACGTCTGGAGCTGTAACTACGGGCAGTGAAAATACATGTTTTTTACGGCCCACTGGGTGAATGTGGTTACTGCACAGTCTCAACGCCAACTTGGACAGGTCACGCCGCTTCCTCCTCCGTGCTCTCAGGCTGTTGGTCCTGTGACAGTGTGCGACTCCATCTACTCATCCTCCACTGTATCCTCAGCCTCCACTGCCAAGACAAGTCTCAGTGCCTCTTCAGCATACCATGTGTGCAGGACACATTAGTGTCGCGCTGTTCTTCACATGGTTTGCTTGGCGAACGGAGTCACACAGGGTAGTAACTGCTAATAGTCATTCATAAAGAAATCGGAGCATGGCTTACTCCACGAAAACTGGAAATGGGAACCATGGTGACTGACAATGGGAAGAACATCTTGTCTGCGCTGCGACAAGGAAGCCTGAGCCATGCGCCCTGCATGGCACACGTGTTCAATCTGGTTATTAAGCAGTTCCTGAAGTGTTACACCCATTTGCAGGACATCCTAACAATGGAAGGAAACTTTGCATGCACTTCAGCCACTAGTACACCGCAAAGCACACCCTCCTTGAGCTGCAGCGTAAGAACGGTACCCCCCCCCCCCCCCCAACATAGTCAGATTTGCGAGATTGCCACACGTTGGAATACCACCCTCCATATGTTGGACCGACTATACGAACAGAAAAAAGTCATCACTGATTTCTTGGTGATCCAAGCGGATAGGGGGACTCCCTTGTGTAACTTCAATGTCAACCAATGGCAGCTCATACGTGACACCTGCCGTTTGCTCAGGCCCTTTGAGGAAGCCACATTATTAGTCAGTAGCCAGGATTACAGGATGAACGACGTCATTCCACTACTTCATCTACTGGTTGGTCAGGGCACTAGAGACATGGCGCCTACATCTCACAGCCACATGAGCCCTGTGGAGGTTGAACTGGAGGAGGAGGGGAGGGGCACAGTGGAGCACAGTTTAGATTTTGCTAGATGGGCAGTTTTTCTAGTCATCTGACAGGAGAGGAGTAGTGTTGCTCGCGAATATTCTCAATTCAAATTTTATTCACGAATATCGCATATTCGCGAATTTGCGAATATTCGCGAATATAGCGCTATATATTCGTAATTACGAATATTCGTTTTTTTTGTTTGTTTTTTTTTCACAGTACACATCACAGTGATCATCCCTCTCTGCTTCCAGCTTATGTGGTGTAAGAAGGCTCTAATACTACTGTGTGAGACTGGTGTGCGAATTTTCGCATATGCGAAAATGTGCATATGCGAATTTTCGCATTTGCGAATTTTCGCTTATGCTAATTTTCGCTAATGCTAATTTTTGCATATGCTAATTTTCGCACATGCGAATATTCGCATATGCGAAAATAAAACGAGAATATTACGAATATGCGAATATTCGCGAATATGACGAATATTCGTCCATATATTCGCGAATATTCTCAAACTCGAATATGGCCTATGCCGCTCAACACTAGAGAGGAGGAGCAGGAGCAGCTAGAGAGTTATAAGGAAGGCGAGACAGAGGACCCAGACACACCGTGGCAGTATGCATTGGAGATGGAGGCAGGGAGTCCCTCCGAGTCACTTGCACAAATGGCACGATGCATGCTCCCCAGCTTGCATAGTGACCATCAAATTGTCACCATTTGGCAGCAGGATAACTTCTGGCTCTCCACCTTATTGGACGGTCGCTAGCCTGAGTCTACAGTCACTGATGAGTAGCTTTCTTTACCCTCATAGTGAAGCAACTCATCAGCAGCAGGTAGACCTGGAGCAGGACCTGAACCAGCAGGTGGGGACATACCTTGACATGACCATGCCAACACACCTTGAAGATCCGCTGGACTTCTGGGCAGCCAAACTTGATTTGTGGCCGCAGCTAGCAGAGTTTGCCCTGGAAATGCTGTCTTGCCCGGCCAGTAGTGTGCAATCAGAGCGGGTGTTTAGTGCGGTGGGGGCCATAGTCCCCCCAAGAAGAACTCATCTGTCCACGGAAAATGTAGAGAGACTGACCTTTGTGAAGATGAATCAGGCATGGATCAGCCAGGATTTCCACCCACCAATGCCTGATGCCTCAGAGTAGATTGACCATGGTGCCACACCAACACTTCACAAATATGGATAGTGCAAAGCGCTGCTCCCAAGTTACAGACATTCCTCCGCATCAGACCACAAATAAGTATTGAGGATATGCATTACGTAAAACTTAACTTTTAATAATATGCTTTGGATAAAATATATGGACCCAAAATCTGTTTTAAATCAATCAAAAGGAAAGGTGTGCAAAATGCACCATGTGCCACCTACACCACCAAGCTTCGCAAAGACCTCTTAAAGGTGGAAGGGAACAATGTATGGTCCATTGTAACCAGTGGGGTTAAAAACTTCCCCTGTAAGGCCCTACTCTCACATTATTAATTCCCTTCTTGGCAAGTGTTAGTCACCCTAAAAAGGGCAGCCCCACACAGGAAACTCTCTCCCCCCCCCCCAGCGGTTGTTCCCTTCCACCTCTTAGAGGTCTTTGCATCACATCAATACTTGGTGGTGTAGGTGGCACATTGTTACACTCTGTGCTCCGGCTGCAAGCTCCGGCTGTGAGCGCAGTGTCCCTGTGCGCCCCCATGCGAATCCCAGCCCGTCACTCACCATCCTCCTCTGTGTCTCAGCTACGGCGCGCGCATCCCCATCTCCTAGGGTGCTCACGCCAGAGCTCTGAAATTTAAAGGGCCAGTGCGACCATAATTAGTTGTTGCACCTGACACTACATTATAAAGTCCCTGCGCCTCCCACACTTCCCTGCCGGATCTTCAGTGCCCCTAGCCTGAGATTAAGCGTTCCATATTGCCTGTTTGCCTTACCCGTATATCCAGACCTTCCCACTACGTTATTTGACTTTGCACCTTTGCCGCCTGTCCTGACCTTCTGCTATGTTTGACTATGCTACTGCCTTTTCCTTTGGTACCTCGTCATCCCCAGCTACCTGTGTAGTCAAGCCGTGTCGGGGGTAGCGACCTGTGTGTCGCCTGCCGCAGCAAGCCCATCCTGCCTTGCGGCAGGCTCTGGTGAAGACCAGCGGCACCTTAGACTCTGCTCCCCGATACGGTCCGAGTAATCAGCCACACAGGTCAGAGGATCCACATCCAGCTCCGTAACACACATGGTGTTTCTTTGCACACCTTTATTTTTGTTTATTTAAAAAATATATTTGGGTCCATATATTTTATCCTAAGCATATTATTAAAAGTTAAGTTTTACATAATGCATATCCTCAATACTTACTTGTGCACACTAACACTTTTACAAAAGAGAGCGTTTTCTTCTGCCTACCTGCTTCAGCTACTATTCTGAACCTGCCACCCACCTGATGCCACACATCTGATGCCAAGTTCTCCTTTTTTCACCCACCTTCGTCACCGGGCACTGGTATTGCCACCCACCTTACCACTCTGTCACCAGGTAACTTTCAGGACTCCTGATGCTGCTGCTGCCACCTCCAGGCTGTCTCATTCTGCCACCATATGTTCAGCTCATGCTAATGCCAGCTCCAGGCTGTCTCATTCTGCCACCATATGTTCTCCTCATGCTTATGCCAGCTCCGAGCTGTCTCATACTGTCACCATATGATCTCCTCATGCTGCTGTCACCTCCAGGCTGTGTCATTCAGCCACTATATGTTCTCCTCATGATGCCCCCATGTCCACACTGTGTCATTCAGCCACTATGTGGTCTCCTCATGCTGCCACCACCTCCCTGCTGTGTCATTCAGCCACTATATGGTCTCTTCATACCGATGCCATCTTCAGACTCTGTTATTGTGCCACTCTGCGACAATGATCGTAATAGCGACTCCTCTGATCTGCATGTCATATTGAATAACAGTATTATTTCACTAACCCAGCACACACCCTATGTGTGTTACACTAAAGCAAAGTGTTCTACACCCCTATTGAGGCTCTCTGTAGGCCAGAAATAGACGTTTTTAATAGTGATTCACCGCAAATAAATTCGGACTGAAACTAATTTTTGTGGAAAATTCTGCAAATTGGCCGAATCGAATTTTTCAAAAAATTTGCTCATCTCTAATAATAACCATGTGTCCTCTGAGGTATTAAATAAGCCCAAAGATAATTTACAGAATGATCATAATTCAAGTGAGTTATCACAGGGGGACTACCGTATATACTCGAGTATAAGCCGAGTTTTTCAGCACGATTTTTCGTGCTGAAAACACCCCCCTCGGCTTATACTCGAGTGAACTCCCCCACCCGCAGTGGTCTTCAACCTGCGGACTTCCAGAGGTTTCAAAACTACAACTCCCAGCAAGCCAGGGCAGCCATCGGCTGTCCGGGCTTGCTGGGAGTTGTAGTTTTGAAACCTCCGGAGGTCCGCAGGTTGAAGACCACTGCGGCCTTCAACATCATCCAGCCCCCTCTCACCCCCTTTAGTTCTGAGTACTCACCTCCGCTCGGCGCTGGTCCGGTCCTGCAGGGCTGTCCGGTAAGGAGGTGGTCCGGTGAGGAGGTGGTCCGGGCTGCTATCTTCACCGGGGAGGCCTCTTCTAAGCGCTTCGGGCCCGGCCTCAGAATAGTCACGTTGCCTTGACAACGACGCAGATGCGTCGTTGTCAAGGCAACGGCTCTATTCCGGGCCGGAAGCGCGGAGAAGAGGCGCCCCCGGTGAAGATAGCAGCCCGGACCACCTCCTCACCGGACCACCTCCTTACCGGACAGCCCTGCAGGACCGGACCAGCGCCGAGCGGAGGTGAGTACTCAGAACTAAAGGGGGTGAGAGGGGGCTGGATGATGTTGAAGGCCGCAGTGGTCTTCAACCTGCGGACCTCCGGAGGTTTCAAAACTACAACTCCCAGCAAGCCCGGACAGCCGATGGCTGCCCGGGCTTGCTGGGAGTTGTAGTTTTGAAACCTCTGGAGGTCCGCATGTTGAAGGCCGCAGTGGTCTTCAACCTGCGGACCTCCGGAGGTTTCAAAACTACAACTCCCAGCAAGCCCGGACAGCCGATGGCTGCCCGGGCTTGCTGGGAGTTGTAGTTTTGAAACCTCTGGAGGTCCGCATGTTGAAGGCCGCAGTGGTCTTCAACCTGCGGACCTCCGGAGGTTTCAAAACTACAACTCCCAGCAAGCCCGGACAGCCGATGGCTGCCCGGGCTTGCTGGGAGTTGTAGTTTTGAAACCTCTGGAGGTCCGCAGGTTGAAGACCACTGAGGGCGAATGATGAGAAGAGGATGATGAAGGGGGGGGGGGTGTGGGGATGATGAAGGGGGGTGGGGATGATGAAGGGGGGGGGGTGTGGGATGATTACAAGGGGATGATGAAGGGGGGATGTGTGGGATGATAAGGGGATGTGTGGGATGATGACAAGGGGATGATGAAGGGGGGATGTGTGGGATGATAAGGGGATGTGTGGGATGATGACAAGGGGATGATGAAGGGGGGATGTGTGGGATGATGACAAGGGGATGATGAAGGGGGGATGTGTGGGATAAGGGGATGTGTGGGATGATGACAAGGGGATGATGAAGGGGGGATGTGTGGGATGATGACAAGGGGATGATGAAGGGGGGATGTGTGGGATGATAAGGGGATGTGTGGGATGATGACAAGGGGATGATGAAGGGGGGATGTGTGGGATGATAAGGGGATGTGTGGGATGATGACAAGGGGATGATGAAGGGGGGATGTGTGGGATGATGACAAGGGGATGATGAGGATGTTAATGACGGGTCTGGATGATGACAGGGGGGGATGAGGTATTTCCCACCCTAGGCTTATACTCGAGTCAATAACTTTTCCTGGGATTTTGGGTTGAAATTAGGGGTCTCGGCTTCTACTCGGGTCGGCCTATACTCGAGTATATACGGTAGTTAAAGAATATACTCTAGGGTATAACCCCACAAGATCACAGTTTCTTATTTCCCATAAGTGTAGGGAAGTAGTCGTTATAGAGATTCAAATACTATAAATTCTCTTTCAATTTCTTTCCTTATATTTCAAAGTATTGCAGCACAACATTGTTATCTTTTATGATTATTATTATTATTATTATTATTATTAATATACATACATTTTTATTTTTTTTATTTTTTTTTAAACAGGTTTATTTTTTTTAAAAACAGGTAAAAACATTTTATATTAACTGTAGCCCACTGGAATCATTATGATGTCCTTCAAGAGACTCTCACATAGACTCCTGTCATTACCTCAGTCCTCGTCTTTGTTCATGTTGTCTTTACAAATAGGCTTTTCAATGCTTTAGCAGAGGTCCAGTGGTTAGTCTGGCCACATTTAGCAGGCATGCTCTTTGTGTAATTGAGGTTATCATTATATTGTTTCGCTTTATAAATGCTGAACTTACTATACATGCTACTCTGTTTGTAACTATTTGTTTAATAATAAATCTTCATTTGCTGTATGGTGGGGGTATATAGCTGCCATGCCATTCTTCTTTTCAGGCCCTCCATATCCCATACACAATGCCCGCTCCAGTATCCACTGATCTTATGTGTGGACAAGAGATCACTTTCCCAATGTAATTCTATGCTCAAAGAGAGAAACTAAATTCAAGCTTCTAGTCGCCGATCTAATGAGGTAAGTTGATGGGGACATAAGAATATTGTCCTAAAAATGGATTTATTTGCACAAAAGCAACGCGTTTCCGGTCCGTAATGGACCCTTCGTCAGGCAGGTGCAGATGCACCTGCCTGATGAAGGGTCCATACGGACCGGAAACACGTTGCTTTTGTGCAAATAAATCTGTTTTTAGGACAATATTCCTGTGTCCCCAATAACTTACTTCATCAGATCAGCGCCTAGAAGCTTGAATTTTGTTTCTCTCTTTGAGCATCTTCCTACCAGATCAGCGCTGCTGACACCGGACAAGCCATGGCTGCAGATCCAAGCATCACATTTAACCAGACATCTTCTGGGGTGTTGTGCTCTTAGCACAACCCCAGATGGTGAGTGAAAATCCGCTTATCATTTATTACAAATTACATGACATATTACACTTGGGGCGTGTATCCCTTTCTTTTGTGTTTTTTTTTCTGTGTACAATGTAATTCTATGATACTCATAGGAGGGGCTTAATGTTTATCTGTTTTTGTTTTTTCAGAAATGTGCAATAATATTTATTAAAATCTAGTATATAATGTATATAATCTATTGTCTTGTAGGCTAACATGATGAACCAGACATGGACCAATGACTTCTATATCTCCCCATTTTTTTGTCAAAGTGGAAATAAATTATTTATTTTCAATATATTCTTCTTTATCTATCTCATCGGGTTATTATTGAACATTCTGATCCTGACTGTTATATACGTCAATGATCACCTACATGTACCTCTGTATATATTTCTTTCTAATTTGTCCTTCATAGACATTTGCTCCACAACATCTACAATTCCTAAACTTCTGAACATGATCCTATCTGGGAATAACACAATATCCTTCACACAGTGTTTTACACAGACATTTTTCTTCTTATTGGCCGCTAGTGCAGAAGACATCCTGTTATTCATTATGGCGTACGACCGATATGTGGCAGTCTGTAACCCCTTACATTACCACCATTTATTGAACAGGAAAACCTGTATTCTCTTAGTATTTGCTATTTGGGTACCGGCAAGTCTGAACTCTTTTTTGATGACTATTCCAGTTTCCAAGATGTCTTTCTGTAGATCCAATGTCATTCAGCACTTTTTCTGTGAAGCTAATACCTTGACTAGGATGTCATGTGCTGGGAAAGACATTTTCTATATTATTGTCTACTTTGAATTGATATTGTTTGGCCTTTTCCCCTTTTTCTGTAGTTTGACATCTTACGTCAAGATCATTAAAGTTATCTTAAAGATTCAGTCAACAGATGGAAAGAAAAAAGCCTTCTCCACCTGCTCCTCCCATCTTGCCGTCATCATTCTCTACTACGCAACCGGAGCTTCCATGTACATGATTCCTCCCTCTAAGTATTCCCATGCTATAGAACAGATTGCCACTATCCTGTGTACAGCAGTCACGCCAATGTTGAACCCTCTGATATACAGCCTACGGAACAAAGAAGTTAAGAAAGGCTTGCGGAAGTTTGTGAGCATGTTGCAATTTTTTGACAAAGGATTGTAAAAATATTGCAAGGGCTGATGGTCGGTCTCTCTTGGATATGTTTTGGATATGTTTTCAAGGACAGGTATTATCTATCATTACAGAATGTAACTATGGAGGTCAAGTGTGCTGCCTCATATGCTTCGTATGGCTTACCGAGAAATTAAATTTGCACAAAATTAGTTCATCCAGGAAGAGGACAATGTCCTTACCTGGATGAGTTTTATAAATGATGGATTCTTTAAGGTGCCAAATCACAACTGCTTTCACTCTTAAAAATTTAAAACCAAAAAAGTTTTTAGACTTAAAGATTGTGATTGATGAATTGGGTTAGCTACACCCAACTATATTTAAGGATACAAATGTCAACTCCATACTTCATGCCTCTTATTCCTATCAGGCTTATATCATTTTTACTATCTACACTGGACAGTTCTTAAAGGGGTACTCCACGGCCCCAGCATTCAGAACATTTTGCTCCGAACTCTGGGTGTGGGAGTCGTGACGTCGTGGCCTCACCCCCCATGTCGTGCCACACCCCTCCCATAGACTTGCATTGAGGGGATGTGGCGTGACATCATGAGGGGCGTGGCCGTGACATCACGACCCCCACAGCCCGCACCCAGCATTCAGAACAAAGTGTTCCATACACTGGGGCAGTGGAGTACCCCTTTAAGGAAACAAGGGATCCGTGATGGGGATGAAGAACTTGAATAATAAGGACTTGTTTGAGACAAAGATTTATTTGAAAATTAATTGTCATTAAATCAGGCAAAATTTTCACGGAAATTATCATCCGATTATTTGGAGGATTTATTTTGGGCAAATAAAGCAGAGAATCCTGTCAAAGACAAGGGTCCCTGCACCTGTACCCAGAGCAGTGAAGCATCATGCCCAGCCAATGTGTGCAGCCACACAGCCCAGCAAATATTATATGGATGGCGAAGCATAAAATTTATGATTTTCTGCTCAGTGTACAGGAACATGGACACCAGTCTTTGACTAAATCTGTTGTCCTATCTAAATCAAATTATCTTAAGTATTTTAAGGACATTTGCTCATCTTTAATTGTTATTGAAAAAGGATACTTATCTACCAGAAGCGCTAATAAAATACACATCTTATCACAAAAGGTAAGTGACTCGCAGGAAGATTGAGTATAAATAAATACTAGATATCATACAAGATGGAGGAAGAAACCCATATTCTGTAGCAATTTTGAACCATCTCAGGAGAGGATCATTTTCCTAGTCCTTTAAAAATGAATTTGTTATGGCAAAACAAAGCAAGAATTTCAGTGATAAATTAGTACATAGTTAATATTAACTCTCCACATAAAATATCAGATCAGCACTTAAAGTGTCCCTGTCATTATTAAAAACTTTTGATATCACAGGGACATTTCAAAAGTTTTAATCAGTCGGGGTCTGAGTTCCAGACCCCCCACCAATCTTTAGATATACCCAGGGGAAGTGCACTGCCAAGCATTTCTTTCCCCCGCTCCCTGTGATCTACATCTTGCTCTACAAGAAAAGCTCCATAGACTTATAACGGAACTCATCTCGTGCAGTAAGAGGCGGCTCACATGGAGCCAGGAAGATAAGTGCTTAGTTGTGGGGGTAGGGTGTTCTGTTCCAGGTGCCACTGACCTCAGTGGGGTCAAGTCAGGGTACACCTACGCCATGGTGCCAATAAGTTAATATTAGTTCAGAAGGGCTCCGTGCCTTTCATATTAGTTTAGCCTCAGTCAGGCTGTACTAGTGGAGCAATGATCCAACTAATCAATATTAAAGAATACCATATTAAACCATATTTTCTAAACTAACTCAGATTATCTTCCCTAACAACTCCTAACACCCCTCCTTCCCTAAAAAAAAGAATTTCCGGGCATTAAAAAGCTGTGAATCATACCTTTCCCCTTGCTCACATTTTTTGAGCTCCCGGCAGGAGAAAGTGGGCATTCCCAAACAGGGGCAACATCACTGAAGCCTGAAGGGCTGTGCCTCGCCATGCCCGGCACGCACTTCCTGAGTTTTGACTTCTGCAATCCGGGTGGAGACCAATTTAACTGTTTGGGAACAGAATAAAGCCACCTAGTGGCCGTTTTTTTCAATCACATTAAAAACATATAAAGGTTGAGAAAAACGCCAATTTGTAACTTTTGGGGGCTTCCGTTTTTACACAGTGCAATTACCAGTAAAATTGACACCTGATCTTTAATCTGTAAGTCCATATGGTCACAAGGATACCCAATTTATGTAGGTTTCATTTTATTTTACTACTTTAAAAAAATCCTAACTACATGCACCAAAATTCGGACGCCCTTCATCCCGAATCCTTAAGGACGTGGGGATTCCGGTCCCCGCCGCTAGCCGGTTGGGGATCAGACCGGGATGCCTGCTGAAATAATTCAGCATGCATCCCGGCATATCGACCACCCCCCCCCCCCCCCCACATGTCGGCGATCGCAGAAAATCGCATGTCAATTCAGACATGCGATTTTCTGCTATTCTGGGCTGATCGGGTCTCTGGTGACCCGATCACCCAGAAAATAGGGATGATCGGAGCTGTCAGTGAGAGCCCCGATCATCCTGAGGGCTAGGAGCGAGGTCGATGTGCTGCGATCTCCTCCTATCCCCTGCCATTGGTCAGAACTGATTCTGACCAATGGCAGCGCAGGACAGTGGGTTGCCATGGCCAACATAAAGTGGACATATTGTATTTGTGAATTAAAGTAAAATGTATTTGGAATATCCATTATCCTTACAAGTAGAGAGCTTCAAAGTTAGACAAATGCAAAATGTTAAAAATTTTCATGACATTTTGGGATTTTTCACCAAAAAAGGATAAAAGTAACGCCGAAAATTTACCACCAAAATAAAATAGAATATGTCACGAAAAAACTATCTCAGATTCAGAATATTCGGTAAAAGTGTTTTCGAGTTATTAATTCGTAAAGCGATGGTGGTCAGAATTGCGAAAAAGGGCT
This sequence comes from Hyla sarda, assembly GCF_029499605.1. Taxonomy (NCBI): domain Eukaryota; kingdom Metazoa; phylum Chordata; class Amphibia; order Anura; family Hylidae; genus Hyla; species Hyla sarda. Next base: position 221,156,338 of record NC_079196.1, on the reverse strand, counting down.
CAGTCCTTAAGGTGAAAAAGGGCTAGATCCTTAAGGGGTTAAAATTGTCATCTTCTGACCCTTATAACTCTTTTATTTTTCCACATACGGGGCTATATGAGGGCTAATTTTTTGTGCCGTGGTCTGTAGTTTTTATCAGTATCATTTTGGTTTTATTGGGACTTTTTGTTCGCTTTTTATTAATATTTTTATGATATATGAAGTGACCAAAAATGCGCATTTTTGGACTTTAGTATTTCTTTACGTGTACGCCATGCGACCGTGCGGACATTTACGCACGCTGCGGTACCACATTATTTAATTTAAAAAATAGGATAAGGGGGGTGATTTGAACTTTTATTAGTAAAGGGGATAAATCACATTTATTAACCCTTTTTTTTCCACTTTTTTTTTGCAGTGTTATAGTACCCATAGGGGGCTATAACACTGCAAACACTGACCTTTTACACTGATCACTGGTATGTGTTGACATGCCATTTATCAGTGTTATCGGTGCATGACTGCTCCTGCCTGGATCTCAGGCACAGAGCAGTCATTTGCCGATCGGACACCGAGGAGGCAGGTAGGGATCCTCCCGGTGTCCTGTAAGCTGTTCGGGATGCCGCTAAGAGCAGCAGATCGCCGAACAGACGACGGAGAGGCAGGTGAGGACCCTCTCGTCGTACGGTAAACTGATCAGGACATCGCGATTATGTCACGATAGTCCCGATCAGCTTCGCTGAGCTGAAAAAAATCTACATGAAAACACTTAAAATATTTGGTATCGTCACTTGTACATAATTGTCCAAACTATTAACTCATCATGTTTATGATCCCACACAATAAACGTCGTAAACATAACAAAAAAATTTTTTTTTAACCCCTTAAGGAAAAAGCCCATTTTGACCTTAAGGACCAGGCCATTTTTTGCAAATCTGACCTCTGTCACTTTATGCCAGTGATTCCCAACCAGGGTTCCCCAGCACCCCGGGGTCCAGTCAGGCCCTGCCTGGGGTACCGCAGCATTCCGGCAATTTATTTTTTTAATCTCCTGCCTCGGCCTGCGTGCCTGTGAGTCACGATGGGGCAGGGGGGATGGGAAGCCTGCGCATTGTATGCATGTGCACACTGTGCACACAGCGTCCCGCTCCCCCCTGCAGCGCAGTGAGTCACAGTTGTGCAGGCCAGGAAGAGGATATATGCAATGGGGATGGTGTGCCGGACCATCGCCCCGGACCATCCTCCCGGCCCCTGGACCATCCTCCCGGCCCCTGGACCATCCTCCCGGCCCCAGAACCATCCTCCTGGCCCCAGGACCATATTCCCGGCCCCCTGCAGAAGGACATTGAAAAACAGCTCAGCTTAATTAAGGTACTGCACCCTCTTCCTTCTTTCACGCCTGTCCACCCCCCTTTGTCATCCCTCTGTTACCCCCTTTCATCCTTGTCCACTTTCCTGTCATCCATGTCCACCTTGCCCGCCCCATCACCCATGTTCACAACCCCTCTGACCACCCTTCAGTCTACCACCATAACCAAGGTCCAACCCCCTCTATTCACCCCTCTGTCCCTTTGTAACCCCTCTCCACCCCTCTGTTACCTCCTTGTCACTCCTGTCCACCCCCCTGTTACCACCTTGTCAATCCTGTCCCCCCCTACGCCCGCTCTTTCACCCCCTACGTCCCCTATCACCCATGTACACTCTTCCACACCCATCTGTCACCCACGTACACCCCTCAACACCCCTCTGTCACCCATGTACACTCCTCGACACCCCTCTGTTACCCCTCTACACCTATACGCCCCTGTATTCCTCTTCACTTGTAAAAGGGGAATCTGGAGGCTGATGCAGGAAAAGTGCAGAACGTAATAGGTTTGTTTTGCAGGTTTAACGGTGAAGAATTGTGGCTGGAAGAAATCATTGTGATGGCCCGCATAAGAGAAGGGAAAGACGCTGATTTTAGAAGACATCACTTGTGAGTTGCTGTATAAAGCAGCACTGTAATCGACATTGCCAACAGATAATTTGATGTTGTGCATTGCATTGCGGCTGTTTCCCCCCTTTTTTTTTTTGCTTGTCAAATTCGGTAGGGGTGCAGGCACATAGAAGAATCCACTGTATATGTACATTAACTTTAGAATTCATACTTAATAATTTATGTTCTATTTTTATTTCCATTTGTGGTACCATTTAATAGAATATAGTATCAGCACAAAATCAGTGGTAAAATACATCCCTCATACCATGGATACATGTCGGGAAATGATCTCAGAACAATTTCAGAACCTCCCGACTTCTCACAACTCAACTACTGGAGCTTCTACAATGTACTTTGTCATATGCTTGGTTGTCATACGTCCAGCACTTTGTGTTATGTTTTAGTAGTATTTGCCAAAGACTGGACTTTCTCATATATTCAGCAATATACCATTTTCAAAACATTAGAAATTTGTCATTGCAACTTATACAGTGATTTATAAGTTTATTATACTTTTATGCCAACACCCTACTATGACACTGTCCATATAAGGTGTCCCGTTCCCTGGGTATATTTTTTCTCTAAGGTTCTTAACAATCTTTCTCTTTTATCATAGACAGAATCCATTTTGTGGTCCCAAATCCTTTCAGAATCCACAGATCCCACATTCCTCTTTCTTTATACATATTCTTTTAAATCTGCCAAATGACTCAAAATGTAATTTTATAAATCATTGAAAGCTTCACAGTGTTGGGTACAAGCAAAGCTGATATTTTAACCTACAGCTATACTCCTTGTTTAGTTCATCACCTTCATTACAATCCTTACAAGCCAATAAAGTCTCTGCTCTCCAGAAGAGATCCCTCAAAATCTATTTGATACCTTTACCTTAAACCATGTCCATTACTTACTGATTCATAAATCACTTACTTATGGCTTGGTTAGTAGTATTATGGCTTAACCCAATTTACATGATCACTTTTGTAGTATGGAAAGGAATTTCACCTTTTAGTAGAAGTGGTTTTAGACATAATGGTCAATAAACTATGTAGGAAACTAGGACTTTCACTTAGAACCAGTACATTTGGCTGTTGGGTAATGATGGCACAGTAGAGTTTATATGATGACGACCTCTTGTTTTATTCATCCTTTCTAAACTTTTCAACAGTTTCCCAGAAAGATTCAGAATATGCTATACTGGTCCTTAGACAAATAATTATATCTTTTAAATTCACGTCAGAATCTGGAAATTCTATTGCAAGACTGTTAGCAATAAAAAACATTCTAAGAGATGCACCCTTACCAAACCCCAAATTACAGCTTCTCCAAGCAAAATAATTCAACCTAACTAAACACTATTTTAGTCTTTAATCACTACAATGATGTTCACACAGGGAATAATCCTTCTTAGAACAATATTCTGCTTCTGAGACAACTGAAACTGCAGAATGTCATCAAATCTCATGGAGAATCGCACACATATTATATTCCACCTCCTTCCATTCTCCCCAAATCCTAATGATAAACCTCTAATTATCTGTGTTTTCTCCACAATTTACTTATTGGGAATTCTTATGAATTCAGTTGTTATTGTAGTAATCTGTCTGAATGCACATCTACACACCCCAATGTATCTATTCTTCTGTAAGTTATCGGCGATAGATATCTGCGGCACCACCGTCGTTTTCCCTAAACTTCTACATATCCTGTTATCGGGGAATGGCCTGGTATCCTTCACCCAGTGCTTCTCCCAGATGTACTTTTACTTTGTGGCAACCAGTGCAGAAGTGATACTTCTCTTTATAATGGGATATGACCGATACATTGCGATTTGTCATCCCTTGCACTATCACCAAAACCTGAGTATGATGACCTGTACACTTATTATGGTCATTATGTTGGTTTGCGCTTTCATAAACCCATTATTCTTCATCATCCCACTTATGAACTTCACATTTGACCGGGTCACTGTATAGAATGGGTTCTGCTTGGACTCTGCCCCTTCTTTTGTAATTTGGTGTCCTACTTTAACATTTTTTGTGTCATTGTACGTATTAAATCCAGGGAAGGGAGAAGAAAAGCCTTCTCCACCTGTTCTTCCCACCTTATTGTCATGGTGATCTACTACTCTACAGGAGGATCACACGTCATGTCCTCCTTCTACCACACAGGAGATCTTCTTAACCAAATCTTGTCCATGTTCTACACTACGATTGTCCCCACAATAAATCCACTTGTTTGTAGTCTACGTAACAATGAAATCAAGAAAGCTCTTCAGAGATTGTGGAAGGCAAAATAGTCGTGGGTGTATTTTTGTAGGGAACAAACAGGGAAATTCTACATTTATGCTTGAGGTTCTTATTATTAGTATTATGATTGCCATTGACCTATTTACTACTCAACTATCCTACTACCACTGCCACTTATGATCTTTGGTGAAATCTTTTCCCAAATAACAATGTTTTCCTCCTTTTGAAAAACAATCATTATTGGTGAAGGTCAGTGTTGTTCTACAGAAATGTAGGTGCGAGTTTAACCCCTTAGGGACAATGCCCATTTTCACTTTAAGGACCTTTTTTGCAATTCTGACCACTAGCACTTTATGCATTAATAACTCTAAGATGCTTTTACCTTTTATTCTGATTCAGAGATTGTTTTTTCGTGACATATTCTACTTTAACATAGTGGTAAATTTTCGTGGTTACTTGCATCCTTTCTTGGTGAAAAATCCCCAAATTTCATGAAAAGTTGGAAAATAGTGCTTTTTTCTAACTTTGAAACTTTCTGCTTGTAAGCAAAATAGATATTCCAAATAAATTATATATTGATTCACAAATACAATATGCCTACTTTATGTTGGCATCATAAAGTTGACATGTTTTTACTTTTTGAAGGCATTAGAGGGCTTTAAAGTATAGCAGCAATTTTCAAAATTTTTCAGGGACCAGTTAAGTTTGAAGTGGATTTGAGGGGCATTTCAGTGAGAAATACCCCATAAATGACCCCATTATAGAAACTGCAAAATCTTAATTTTGCAGGAGAAAATTCAAAATCTTCATTTTCAAAATTCTAAATCTTCATTTTTTACACTTGCATGTTCTTGCAGAGCCATTCTTTTAATTTTTACAAGGGGTAAAAGGAGAGAAATCTCCCCCAAAATTTGTAACACAATTTATTTCGAGTAAGGAAATACCTCATATATGTATGTGAAGTGTTCGGCGGGCACAGTAGACTGCTCAGAAGGGAAGGAGCGACAATGGGATTTTGGAGAGTGAATTTTGCTGAAATGGTTTTTGGGAGGCATGTCACATTTAGGAAGCCCCTATGGTGCCAGAACAGAAAAAAAAAACTTGTCATACTATTTTGGAAACTACACCCCTCAAGAAACGTAACAAGGGGTACAGTGAGCCTTAATACCCCACAGGTGTTTGACGACTTTTCGTTAAACTCAGATGTGTAAATGAAATTTTTTTTCTTTTCTATAAAATAAATGTTTTCCCCAAAATTTTACATTTTTACAAGGGGTAATAGGAGAAAAAGCCCCCCAAAATTTGTAACACCATTTCTTCTGAGTATGGCAATACCCCATATGTGGATGTAAAGTGCTCTGCTGGCGCACTACAATTCTCAGAAGAGGAGCACCATTGAGCTTTTGGAGAGAAAATTTGGTTGGAATGGAAGTTGGGGGCCATTATGCATTTACAAAGCCCCCATGGTGCTTGAACAGGGGACCCCCCACATGTGACCCCATTTTGGAAACTACACCCCTCACAGAATATAAGGGGTGCAGTGAGCATTTACACCCCACTGGCATTTGACAGATCTTTGGAACAGTGGGCTGTGCAAATGAAAAATTGCATTTTTCATTTTCACGGACCACTGTTCCAAAAATCTGTAAGACACCTGTGTGGCTTAAATGCTCCCTGCACCCCTTATAACATTCCGTGAGGGGTGTAGTTTCCAAAATGGGGTCATATGTGTGTTTACAAGGCCATGGGGGCTTTGTAAACACACATGGCCTTCAATTCCGGACAAATTTTCTCTCCAAAAGCCCAATGGTGCTCGTTCTCTTCTGAGCATTGTAGTGCACCCGGAGAGCACTTTACATCCACATATGGGGTATTTTCTTACTCAGAAGAAATGGGGTTACAAATTTTGGGGGCTTTTTTCCTATTTTCCCTTGTGAAAAATTTAGGGTAACACCTGCATTTTAGTGAAAACATTTTGTTTTTCATTTTCCCACCCAACTTTAATGAAAATTAAAGAAAACCCCACCCTGTGGGGTGTTAAGGCTCACTATACCCCTTGTTACGTTCCGTGAGGGGTGTAGTTTCCAAAATGGGGTCACACGTTGGTATTATTATTTTTTTGCGTTTATGTCAGAACCGCTATAAAATCAGCCATCCCTGTGCAAATCATCAATTTAGGCCTCAAATGTACATAGTGCGCTCTCACTCCTGAGCCTTGTTGTGCGCCCACAGACCATTTTACGTCCACATATGGGGTATTTCCGTACTCAGGAGAAATTGCTTTACAAATTTTGGGGGTCTTTTTTTCCTTTTACCTCTTGTGAAAATGAAAAGTATAGAGCAATACCAGCATTTTAGTGTAAAATATTTATTTGTAGACCCCAACTTTACCTTTTCGTAAGTGGTAAAAGGAGAAAAAGCCCCCCAAAATTTGTAACACAATTCCTCCCGAGTACAGAAATATCCCATATGTGGCCCTAAACGATTTCCTTGAAATATGAAAGGGCTCCGGAGTGAGAGAGCGCCATGCGCATTTGAGGACTAAATTAGGGATTTGCATAGGGGTGGACTCGGATGCAAGCATTACAATTGCCTCCGCTACCAAAAATATTCTACGCCAGTGATTCCCAAATAGCGTGCCTCCCGCGGTTTACTAAACTCCCAACATGCCTGGACAGTCAGAGTTGTTGTTTTGCAACAGCTGGAGGCTCCATTTTGGAACACTGCCATACGAGATGTTTTCCATTTTTATTGGGGGGGAGAGGTGGACAGTGTACGTGTGTATATGTAGTGTTTTACCCTTTATTTTGTGTAGTGTAGTGTTTTTAGGGTACATTTACATGGGCGGGGGTTTACGGTGAGTTTCCCGCTAGAAGTTTGAGCTGCGATGGAAAATTTGCTGCATCTCAAACTTGAAGCAGGAAACTCACTGTAAACCCCCGCCCGTGTGAATGTAACCTGTACATTCACATGGGGGGGCTAACCTCCAGTTGTTGCAAAACTACAACTCCCAGCATGAACTGACAGACCATGCATGCTAGGAGTTGTAGTTTTGCAACAGCTGGAGGCACACTTGTCAGAAAACCTTGAGTTAGCCTCTGTTACCTAACTCGGTATTTTCCAACCAGCATGCCTCCAGCTGTTGCAAAACTACAACTCCCAGCATGCACTGATCGCCAAAGGGCATGCTGGGATATGTAGTTATGCAACACCTGGAGGCACGCAACTAAAACTCCCAGCATAACAACCTACAGGTGTGGAAGACCACACAACAAAATTGTGAATATACCCCAGTTAAAAGTAACTTGTGACAAGTATGATCATGTATAAAAGTGATTTTATTGAAATATATAGTTTAAAAAATACATATATGTATATCTGAAACCACAGAATCAATTCATAAAGGGTAGTATAAAGATAAAAAAATACATATATATAAAAAAATAAATAAAATATAGGGTGGATACTGGGGTGAGAAAACCTGTATGCCAATAGAATGGGTGAAGAGATAAAAGAGTTGCTTGGGAAGTCACAGTGCGGATAGTGAGCTGCAATTAATAATTATAAATAAATTTATATATACGGGGGTTGCATGCACAAGGTAAGGGAAAAGGGGGAGGGGCGTCGCGCAGGATATGCGCAAACGAAATGTGCAATGCTTGTGGAATTAAATACCACGCAATGGCCAGTGAAGACAAAAAATTTATGTGATAAAATTATTAGTTAATAACCAAAGCAGAAAAAAAAACAAATAAAGCACAACACTCAAGTGAGTTAAAACAAGTGCAAAAATTACCGTGCAGGTGAAATAGGCATGAACAACCCAAAGAGGGGAGAATACTGCATGGGTCACCCAGTATGGTGCTAACAATAAGCAATAATAACCAGCAGGCAGATAGCAGCAATGATATGGATAGCAGAAGATAGATAGCAGCAAATTTGAGTCGTGACTAGCAGCAAAGAATGATATACAAAGAAAGACCGTTTGGTATAGGCTGGCACAGGACTCACCCCACAGCCTCGGGATAGCCTCGCTATAAGTAGTATATGTGTGCCAATGGGGAGTGAGGAACACACCTGTTAAGAGACGCTGGGTAATGTAGACCGGAAGTTGCGTCAGGTCATGTGAGCGGGTCAGCTCATGTAAGTGAAACCGGGATCTCGTGAGAGGAGGGCCGTGTAAGCCGTTCTCGCCTAGAGTACACTACTGCGCATGTGTGCCGGCTCAACTCCCGTACAGGGAGCCGGAAACACGCGAGAGTGGAGCTATTGACACAGGCCACACAAACATGGCCGTGTGCCGTGATATTGCGCATGTGCGCCGGCCCCGGTCACTAGAGGCAAAAATGCCTGTGGCCTCACTAAAATGGCCACAGAGTGCCGACAGTGCCGACAGTGAAATAAGGAAATAAAGTGATGTGATGGGGAATAATTAATAATTGATAGGGGGAATGGTGGGATCTAGATTGGATCGACCATAGGGGATATATGTAATAAGGGGAATGTGTGAGGATGTGTGTGTGCATGGGAATGAAGAGCATTGTGCGAATAATGGAAGGGCAGGCAGAGAGTGAAGGAGGGGAGAAGGAAGGGAGGTGTGGATGGGAAATATATAATGTGATGAACCTAGTGTATGGATGTGTGATAGGGTTTGATGCACAGAGGATGAGTAGATGGGAGTGATAAAATAGATAAATGAAGTGTGAGAATATAGAAGACAAATAATACATTGATATTACCAAGTGAGGGGGAGTAGAATCAATAATGAAAAGGGGCGTGATAAGTGAAACTATGCATCATTAGAGATGATAATATAATAACCAAATATTGGTTGTAAATAAGTTGTAAATAAATAAACAAACATGCATGATAAGGTGGGGGGCCCCCCATATAGCTTTAAGCATAATTTTGAAAAATTACAACAGCAGCAAATCAATAATGTATGAACATGCATACACGAGCCATCCACAGATATACAATTAGACAACACTATTAACAACAACAGCAACCGATACATTAGGAATATATAGAGTAGTACATAGGGATGGGGAACATAGGGAAAGGGGGGGGAGGGGAGGGAAAAGGGAAGGTAGGGGGGTCTTCCGCCATATTGATGAGATGAGGAGCAAGATGTATTGTAGACCCTGCATAGATAGGAGACAATTGGATAAAAAAGATTACAAACAATAGAAAGGGGAATAGCATAGTTAAAACCAGCGAGGACAGACATAAGTGAAAAGAAATGAATAAAATGAAATGCACATGACATAAACGAAAACCACAAACAAGACCGAAAAAAATGATAATAAGGAAAGTAATGGGTGAGCAAGTGCGAAAAAATATATGTGTATATGGACCATGGAAAGGGAAGGGGGAGGGGAAAGGGAAAGGGGATGATGGGATGGTATGGTGGAAGGTGGGACTGACGTAAAATGTGAAGTGTATAAAAAAGTGAAACCTAATAGGAAAGATAAATAAACCAGTTAGATACTCAGTGAAAAAGAACGGGGGTAGGGGAAAAGGGACAAGGGAATTGGGAGGAAGGGGAAGGGGGGGGAAGAAGGGAGAGGGAAGGGGGGAGAAAGAAAAAGGGGAGGGGGGGAAGGGGGAGAAGGGAAAGAGGGGTAAGGGAAGAAGAAAGATTGTGGAGGAGAGACAATAAAGATGTGTGACCACGAATGTGGATGAGTTGAAGATTAACGTAAAAAGAAAGTAATAACAGATAAGTGATGATTGATAACTGAGTAATGGATAGATAACAAACAAGATAGTAGTGTTAATGATAAAGGTGATAATAGTAGTGTGATGGTGATGATGGCAATATAAAAATAAAAAAAAATGACAAATTATACTTACAAGTTGGAGGCAAAGCTGTTGATCTCGTTCAATCCAGCAGGAGTTTTGAACAAAAAGGCATTTTTGCCTCTAGTGACCGGGGCCGGCGCACATGCGCAATATCACGGCACACGGCCATGTTTGTGTGGCCTGTGTCAATAGCTCCACTCTCGCGTGTTTCCGGCTCCCTGTACGGGAGTTGAGCCGGCACACATGCGCAGTAGTGTACTCTAGGCGAGCACGGCTTACACGGCCCTCCTCTCATCAGATCCCGGTTTCACTTACATGAGCTGACCCGCTCACGTAACCTGACGCAATTTCCGGTCTACATTACCCAGCGTCTCATAACAGGTGTGTCCCTCACTCCCCATTGGCACACATATACTACTTATAGCGAGGCTATCCCAGTCCACCTCACTCCTCGACAAAGCCGCTTCTGGCGAAACGCGTCGGAGCTGTGGAGGTGGACTGGGGTGAGTCCTGTGCCAGCCAAACGGTCTTTCTTTGTATATCATTCTGCTATCCATATCATTGCTGCTATCTATCTGCTGCTATCCATATCATTGCTGCTATCTGCCTGCTGGTTATTATTGCTTATTGTTAGCACCATACTGGGTGACCCAGACAGTATTCTCCCCTCTTTGGGTTGCATGTTCATGTCCTTGCCTATTTCACCTGCACGGTAATTTTTGCACTTGTTTTAACTCACTTGAGTGTTGTGCTTTATTTGTTTTTTTCTGCTTTGGTTATTAACTAATCATTTTATCACATACATTTTTTGTCTTCACTGGCCATTGCGTGTTATTTAATTCCACAAGCATTGCACATTTCGTTTGCGCATATCCTGCACGACGCCCCTCCCCCCTTTTCCCTTACCTTGTGCATGCAACCCCCGTATATATTAATTTATTTATAATTATTAATTGCAGCTCACTATCAGCACTGTGACTTCCCAAGCAACTCTTTTATCTCTTCACCCATTCTATTGGCATACAGGTTTTCTCACCCCAGTATCCACCCTATTTTTTTTTTTTTTTTTTTTATATATGTATTTTTTTATCTTTATACTATCCTTTATGAATTGATTCTGTGGTTTCAGATATACATATATGTATTTTTTAAACTACGGTATATATTTCAATAAAATCACTTTTATACATGATCATACTAATGGTGTAATGGCAAGCTTTCTATCCAATATACCCAATTTGGAAACCGCTAGAGCAGAGGCATTACAAGTGTTTTCCCTACAGACTCTCCCAATTAGTCAGACTGATATAGGCGCGGCATTCCGAGACCTACAAAAAACATACAAACAGTATTATAGATCCTGGTGGGAAATAACCAGTTTGGATACATATCTTCAACAAAAGATTGTATATAGAGGACTTCGTATCAATATCACCCCAAACTCACACCAGGACGATCCGGAATTTCTTGCCAGGTGGCAAAATCTACTTACTGAGAATTCGCTACGTATGCTCCAATACCTGTTGGACTACGAAAAGAAAGCATTTAATAAAATCAGTGAACAATTACAAACTCAAATAAACGAGATACCAGTATTTCGTAATAACTCTGAGTTCACGCAAGCTGAACAAAAACTTAAAAAACATCTAGATAGTTTCCGGACAGATATTAAGGAGCGAAAACACAGAGTATATTCACAACAAATGCGATTTTGATACAGGACGTATATACTTAAAACCTAGACAACAAGATCAGTCTTATAACAAATATACAGACATTTCAAATTCGGACTTGTCAGGTGCTGAAGATAGGGGAGGATCATATTCCAAAAAAACGTACAATAGACAGAGATCTAGGAGCCAAGGTAGACCACAAAATACTAAGAGGGGACCAAATACTACACCATCTCAGACAGCAACAAATACTAATTCTCAACAACAACCATGTATGCCCAATACATCTCATGCGGATACTTCATCATTTGGGCACTCATCCTCAGCCAGAGTAGAACTAACCCCAATACTTTCACACCCAACAACATCTGTAGCCGCACCAATAACAATGCAGGGTGCTACAGCAACATCTTTAGCTGCACCAATAACAATGCAGGGTGCTACAGCAATGGGGACACAGCAGCCACCTACCCCAGCTATGCATTTTTTAGAAGCAGGGATACAACTGAGAGATCGGGACAAATGGGCATACAATTTTCAGCCCAAGGGATATTGAGATCAGAAACGGATGCACTACAGATTTGCAATCTCTCCTCTTTTGAACTTATGCCTCAACATGTGAGGGCCTTACAGAAGGGATTGTCCTTTACACCCACTCCGAGATGTGATATCTTTGAGTGGGTGGAGGATATTAACCTTTTCGCCAGAAAGCTGGCATTACATAAATACCACAAAAACTTGAAAAGTGATCCAAGTTATAACCAGAGGAGAGATACAGTAGTAGTGAACACTCTACAGAATCTATTGGAAGAAAATGAGACTGGGAGGATTGAACTAGAGCCCCCTTATTCAAGCCTTAAACCCAAATCAAGGTTTACACCTCCGTTGTCCCAATATCCTGTAATCGACACATTTGTGAGGATGGTGTCGGATGAACTATCCAAATTGAAAGCGTACAATCATAAGATTAGTTCCAATTTAAGCTTAGAAGAACAACGAGCTCTAAAGCAAAATGAGGAAAATGACCAACTAATATGTAAACCATCTGATAAAGGTGGCAACATAGTTTTGATGGATGCTAATTATTATAAGGAGATGGTCATACGCCTCCTGAACGATACAAATACTTACAAAAAATTGGATGCGAACCCCTTGCCAAAGTTCATGAAAGAGTTAAAAGAACTATTATTTAAAGCTGAAAGTGAACAATTAATCACTCAGGATGAATATAATTTTTTATTCAATCCAACCCCGACCATCGCTACATTTTATGCGCTGCCACAAAGCTGCATAAACAGAGCCGCCCTATACCAGGAAGACCGATAGTGTTGGGTTGTGACAACCTGACACAAAATGTCAGTATGTATGTGGATGAGTTTCTAGCCCCGCATGTTTGTATACTTCCATCGTATATAAAGGACACGAAAGATGCAGTGTTGAAACTGCAGGAGATCTCATTTCCTCCTGGGACGTTTATTGCCAGTTTGGATGTTGAATCCTTATACACGATTTAGGTTTGACAGCAGTAGAACACTTTTTAAAAACAAAGGATACACAATTCACAGCACATAACCAATTTGTTTTGTCACTACTTCAATTTATTTTAACGCACAATTTTTTCCTTTTTGATCACAAATTTTATTTTCAAATAAAAGGCACAGCAATGGGAACTCCGTGTGAACCGAATTATTCTAATTTATTTTTAGGGTGGTGGGAAGACACTATTGTTTTCTCTGACACAAACACTCAGTTCACTTTGCACATTTTATTTTGGGGACGATTTATCGATGATATTTAGATTTTTTGGGATGGCACTGAACAACAATTCAATTCTTTTGTCCAGACACTTCACTTCTTCGGAAATTCACAATACTCACTTGCATTTTTTAGATCTCACTATTTCTTTAGACAACTCAGGATCAGTACACACCAAAATATATCGTAAACCCACATCAACGAATAATTTTCTAAACTGGCAGAGTTATCATCCTCAACCCCTGAAAAAGGGAATACCCATTGGCCAATATTTAAGGGCAAAAGAAATTGCTCAGATCCCATTGCTTTCCAGGAGGAATGTGATCTCCTGTACCGCAGATTCATATCACGGGGATATCCAAAAAAAGTTCTACATAAGGCGTATGCTAGAGCGAAAGCTACCCCACGAGAGACATTACTACAGGATAAACCAAAACAGACAGAGGACAAGATAATAAGGTGCATTGGCACCTTTGATCAGAATAACTCAAAAATACTAGGTATCCTGAGGAGGTTTTGGCCAATCCTTACATCTGACACCAATATAAAACAAGTGATCACACTTAGACCGTCGGTGACTTACCGGAGAGGGCGTAATATACAGGAACAGTTGGTGAAAAGTTTGTATCAGGAGCGGTCTGGTCAAACATGGCTTCAGTCCTCAATAAAAGGTTCCCATCCATGTGGATCTTGCACGTTTTGCCGCTATATGCCAAAGAAAAAACAGTTTGTTAATCACATTGACAATACAACATACGTGTTACGCCGAGCGCTCCGGGTCCCCGCTCCTCCCCGGAGCGCTCGCTTCACTCTCCCCGCGGCAGCGCTCCGGTCACGTCCTCTGACCCGGGGCGCTGCGATTCCGCTGCCAGCCGGGATGCGATTCGCGATGCGGGTAGCGCCCGCTCGCGATGCGCACCCCGGCTCCCCTACCTGACTCGCTCTCCGTCTGTTCTGTCCCGGCGCGCGCGGCCCCGCTCCCTAGGGCGCGCGCGCGCCGGGTCTCTGCGATTTAAAGGGCCACTGCGCCGCTGATTGGCGCAGTGGTTCCAATTAGTGTGTTCACCTGTGCACTTCCCTATATCCCCTCACTTCCCCTGCACTCCCTTGCCGGATCTTGTTGCCTTAGTGCCAGTGAAAGCGTTCCTTGTGTGTTCCTTGCCTGTGTTTCCAGACCTTCTGCCGTTGCCCCTGACTACGATCATTGCTGCCTGCCCCGACCTTCTGCTACGTCCGACCTTGCTTTTGCCTACTCCCTTGTACCGCGCCTATCTTCAGCAGCCAGAGAGGTGAGCCGTTGCTAGTGGATACGACCTGGTCACTACCGCCGCAGCAAGACCATCCCGCTTTGCGGCGGGCTCTGGTGAAAACCAGTAGTGGCTTAGAACCGGTCCACTAGCACGGTCCACGCCAATCCCTCTCTGGCACAGAGGATCCACTACCTGCCAGCCGGCATCGTGCCAGTAGATCCGGCCATGGATCCCGCTGAAGTTCCTCTGCCAGTTGTCGCTGACCTCACCACGGTGGTCGCCCAGCAGTCACAACAGATAGCGCAACAAGGCCAACAGCTGTCTCAACTGACCGTTATGCTACAACAGTTACTACCACAGCTTCAGCAGTCATCTCCTCCGCCAGCTCCTGCACCTCCTCCGCAGCGAGTGGCCGCTCCTGGGATACGCTTATCCTTGCCGGATAAATTTGATCAGTAGGGGACTCTAAGTTTTGCCGTGGCTTTCTTTCCCAATGTTCCCTGCATCTGGAGATGATGTCGGACCTGTTTCCCACTGAAAGGTCTAAGGTGGCTTTCGTAGTCAGCCTTCTGTCCGGAAAAGCCCTGTCATGGGCCACACCGCTCTGGGACCGCAATGACCCCGTCACTGCCTCTGTACACTCCTTCTTCTCGGAAATCCGAAGTGTCTTTGAGGAACCTGCCCGAGCCTCTTCTGCTGAGACTGCCCTGTTGAACCTGGTCCAGGGTAATTCTTCCGTTGGCGAGTATGCCGTACAATTCCGTACTCTTGCTTCAGAATTGTCCTGGAATAATGAGGCCCTCTGCGCGACCTTCAAAAAAGGCCTATCCAGCAACATTAAAGATGTTCTGGCCGCACGAGAAATTCCTGCTAATCTACATGAACTTATTCACCTAGCCACTCGCATTGACATGCGTTTTTCCGAAAGGCGTCAGGAACTCCGCCAAGATATGGACTCTGTTCGCACGAGGCGTTTCTTCTCCTCGGCTCCTCTCTCCTCTGGTCCCCTGCAATCTGTTCCTGTGCCTCCCGCCGTGGAGGCTATGCAGGTCGACCGGTCTCGCCTGACACCTCAAGAGAGGACACGACGCCGTATGGAGAACCTCTGCCTGTACTGTGCTAGTACCGAACACTTCCTGAGAGATTGTCCTATCCGTCCTCCCCGCCTGGAAAGACGTACGCTGACTCCGCACAAAGGTGAGACAGTCCTTGATGTCTACTCTGCTTCTCCACGTCTTACTGTGCCTGTGCGGATGTCTGCCTCTGCCTTCTCCTTCTCTACAGTGGCCTTCTTGGACTCTGGATCTGCAGGAAATTTTATTTTGGCCTCTCTAGTCAACAGGTTCAACATCCCGGTGACCAGTCTCGCCAGACCCCTCTACATCAATTGTGTAAATAATGAAAGATTGGACTGTACCATACGTTTCCGCACGGAGCCCCTTCTTATGAGCATCGGATCTCATCATGAGAGGATTGAACTTTTGGTCCTCCCCAATTGCACCTCGGAAATTCTCCTTGGACTTCCCTGGCTTCAACTTCATTCTCCTACCCTGGATTGGTCCACTGGGGAGATCAAGAGTTGGGGGTCCTCTTGTTCCAAGAACTGTCTAAAACCGGTTCCCAGTAACCCTTGCCGTAACTCTGTGGTTCCTCCAGTAACCGGTCTCCCTAAGGCCTATATGGACTTCGCGGATGTTTTCTGCAAAAAACAAGCTGAGACTCTACCTCCTCACAGGCCTTATGATTGCCCTATCGACCTCCTCCCGGGCACTACTCCACCCCGGGGCAGAATTTATCCTCTCTCTGCCCCAGAGACTCTTGCCATGTCCGAATACGTCCAGGAGAATCTAAAAAAGGGCTTTATCCGTAAATCCTCCTCTCCTGCCGGAGCCGGATTTTTCTTTGTGTCCAAAAAAGATGGCTCCCTACGTCCTTGCATTGACTACCGCGGTCTTAATAAAATCACGGTTAAGAACCGCTACCCCTTACCCCTCATCTCTGAACTCTTTGATCGCCTCCAAGGTGCCCACATCTTCACTAAATTGGACTTAAGAGGCGCCTATAACCTCATCCGCATCAGAGAGGGGGACGAGTGGAAAACGGCATTTAACACCAGAGATGGACACTTTGAGTATCTGGTCATGCCCTTTGGACTGTGCAACGCCCCTGCCGTCTTCCAAGACTTTGTCAATGAAATTTTTCGTGATCTGTTATACTCCTGTGTTGTTGTATATCTGGACGATATCCTAATTTTTTCTGCCAATCTAGAAGAACACCGCCAGCATGTCCGTATGGTTCTTCAGAGACTTCGTGACAACCAACTCTATGCCAAAATTGAGAAATGTCTGTTTGAATGCCAATCTCTTCCTTTTCTAGGATATTTGGTCTCTGGCCAGGGACTACAGATGGATCCAGACAAACTCTCTGCCGTCTTAGATTGGCCACGCCCCTCCGGACTCCGTGCTATCCAACGCTTTTTGGGGTTCGCCAATTATTACAGGCAATTTATTCCACATTTTTCTACCATTGTGGCTCCTATCGTGGCTTTAACCAAAAAAAATGCTGATCCCAAGTCCTGGCCTCCTCAAGCAGAAGACGCCTTTAAACGACTCAAGTCTGCCTTTTCTTCGGCTCCCGTCCTCTCCAGACCTGACCCTTCCAAACCCTTCCTATTGGAGGTTGATGCCTCCTCAGTGGGAGCTGGAGCTGTTCTTCTACAAAAAAATTCTTCCGGGCATGCTGTCACTTGTGGTTTTTTCTCTAGGACCTTCTCTCCAGCGGAGAGGAACTACTCCATCGGGGATCGAGAGCTTCTAGCCATTAAATTAGCACTTGAGGAATGGAGGCATCTGCTGGAGGGATCAAGTTCTCCTGTTATTATCTACACCGACCACAAGAACCTCTCCTACCTCCAGTCTGCCCAACGGCTGAATCCTCGCCAGGCCCGGTGGTCTCTGTTCTTTGCCCGATTTAATTTTGAGATTCACTTTCGTCCTGCCGATAAGAACATTAGGGCCGATGCTCTCTCTCGTTCCTCGGATGCCTCAGAAGTTGAACTCTCTCCGCAACACATCATTCCACCTGACTGCCTGATCTCCACTTCTCCTGCCTCCATCAGGCAGACTCCTCCAGGAAAGACCTTTGTTTCTCCTCGCCAACGCCTCGGAATCCTCAAATGGGGTCACTCCTCCCATCTCGCAGGTCATGCGGGTATCAAGAAATCTGTGCAACTCATCTCCCGCTTCTATTGGTGGCCGACTCTGGAGACGGATGTTGTGGACTTTGTGCGAGCCTGCACTATCTGTGCCCGGGATAAGACTCCTCGCCAGAAGCCCGCTGGTTTTCTTCATCCTCTGCCTGTCCCCGAACAGCCTTGGTCTCTGATTGGTATGGATTTTATTACTGATTTACCCCCTTCCCGTGGCAACACTGTTATTTGGGTGGTCGTTGATCGATTCTCCAAAATGGCACATTTCATCCCTCTTCCTGGTCTTCCTTCTGCGCCTCAGTTGGCTAAACAATTTTTTGTACACATTTTTCGTCTTCACGGGTTGCCTACGCAGATTGTCTCGGATAGAGGCGTCCAATTCGTGTCTAAATTCTGGAGGGCTCTCTGTAAACAACTCAAGATTAAATTAAATTTTTCTTCTGCATATCATCCCCAGTCCAATGGACAAGTAGAAAGGATTAACCAGATCTTGGGTGATTATTTGCGACATTTTGTTTCCTCCCGCCAGGATGACTGGGCAGATCTCCTCCCATGGGCCGAATTCTCGTATAACTTCAGGGTCTCTGAGTCTTCCTCCAAATCCCCATTTTTCGTGGTGTACGGCCGTCACCCTCTTCCCCCCCTCCCTACTCCCTTGCCCTCTGGTCTGCCCGCTGTGGATGAAATTTCTCGTGACCTTTCCATCATATGGAGAGAGACCCAAAATTCTCTCTTACAGGCTTCATCACGCATGAAGAAGTTCGCGGATAAGAAAAGAAGAGCTCCCCCCGTTTTTTCCCCTGGAGACAAGGTATGGCTCTCCGCTAAATATGTCCGCTTCCGTGTCCCTAGCTACAAGTTGGGACCACGCTATCTTGGTCCTTTCAAAATTTTGTGTCAAATTAATCCTGTCTCTTATAAACTTCTTCTTCCTCCCTCTCTTCGTATCCCTAATGCCTTTCACGTCTCTCTTCTCAAACCACTCATCCTCAACCGTTTTTCTCCCAAATCTGTTCCTCCCACTCCTGTTTCCGGCTCCTCGGACATCTTCTCGGTCAAAGAAATTTTAGCTGCCAAAAAGGTCAGAGGGAAAAATTTTTTTTTAGTGGACTGGGAGGGTTGTGGTCCTGAAGAGAGATCCTGGGAACCTGAGGACAACATCCTAGACAAAAGTCTGCTCCTCAGGTTCTCAGGCTCTAAGAAGAGGGGGAGACCCAAGGGGGGGGGTACTGTTACGCCGAGCGCTCCGGGTCCCCGCTCCTCCCCGGAGCGCTCGCTTCACTCTCCCCGCGGCAGCGCTCCCGTCACGTCCTCTGACTCGGGGCGCTGCGATTCCGCTGCCAGCCGGGATGCGATTCGCGATGCGGGTAGCGCCCGCTCGCGATGCGCACCCCGGCTCCCCTACCTGACTCGCTCTCCGTCTGTTCTGTCCCGGCGCGCGCGGCCCCGCTCCCTAGGGCGCGCGCGCGCCGGGTCTCTGCGATTTAAAGGGCCACTGCGCCGCTGATTGGCGCAGTGGTTCCAATTAGTGTGTTCACCTGTGCACTTCCCTATATCACCTCACTTCCCCTGCACTCCCTTGCCGGATCTTGTTGCCTTAGTGCCAGTGAAAGCGTTCCTTGTGTGTTCCTTGCCTGTGTTTCCAGACCTTCTGCCGTTGCCCCTGACTACGATCATTGCTGCCTGCCCCGACCTTCTGCTACGTCCGACCTTGCTTTTGCCTACTCCCTTGTACCGCGCCTATCTTCAGCAGCCAGAGAGGTGAGCCGTTGCTAGTGGATACGACCTGGTCACTACCGCCGCAGCAAGACCATCCCGCTTTGCGGCGGGCTCTGGTGAAAACCAGTAGTGGCTTAGAACCGGTCCACTAGCACGGTCCACGCCAATCCCTCTCTGGCACAGAGGATCCACTACCTGCCAGCCGGCATCGTGACAATACGTGATTAATGACTTCATTAATTGTCGGACTATGGGAGTAGTCTATGTGGCCGAATGCCCCTGTCCTAAATTATATGTAGGAAAAACAGTACAAGAACTATGTAGGCGTATATCTAAACACGTGAGCACGATTAATACTAGAGCGGATACCCCAATTTCTAGACACATGAGGGATGTGCATCCCCAAAATCCGTTAGATCTCAAATTCTGGGGGGGGTATCACATTGTAAATTAGGACCAAGACGAGGTAATTTAAACACCAAATTACTACGTAAAGAAGCACGTTGGATACCGCCTGAAAACGAAAAGTCCTAGCGGTTTAAATGAAGGATTTACTTTACTGCATTTTTATAGTGCAAATTATTTACAGTATTGATGCCTGCAATCTAATTATTATTTTTTATGGTTCTAAGTTGCCAAATGTGAACTTTTAGTGGTGTCTAATATAAGCTAATATAGATAGTTTCTAATCCTTACAGATCACATACGATTCACAGTTTCTTCCCATCATGTGTTAGGTGAGCTCTGATGTACCATAAAGTGTGTCAGAGATGAGTTGGATTCAATACGAATTATTATTAATAATAAGAACGTATATGACATGTTTTTTGAAACTATGTTAATGCACCCAGTTAGTTATTCTAAGACGTACCTGAGGAGAGTTATTCAACTATACTTACCTCTGATCTCCTATTGCACAAAATAACCTGGTGATACTAAGTATGCCTGTGCAGTCTGGCTATTTGACAACTAGTAGTCTAGAGACTAAGAGCTTGCGAAGCCTAGTCTGTGCACCTTGACAAATATTCCATTACCTCTTATAGACTAACAGCTCGCGCAGCCTGCTCTGCGCACGTTGAAAATATTCTATTACCTCGCGCAGCTCAGTCTGCGCATCTACGTCACGCGGACTCCATCCAATGAGAGTGGAACACGTCACATAGACCGCAACCAATCAGCGGCTATGTAAACAAACCAACGCGTGCACACAGGCACGCTAGAGTCATCCAGGAGTGTAAGTGCCAGCACAGGATCATCGGCGCAGCTACATCACATCAGGGACATCCATTCAGGATACGGTACTTCATAGTATGTTAAATATAAGTGGCGCTTGCGCATATAAACAATTGAGCGCTGTAGAATATAAGTTTAGCACAGCTCCATCAGCGCACATACGTGGATGCATTCCTGTCCAATCAGATAGACCATGAATGTGCAGTGTGTAGCAATTGGATGGGATGTTTAGAGGCGTAACTTTAGCTACTTGTGCATCTAATAGAGGACTTCTAATTGGGTGAACTTCTGTCAATAAAAGTCAGTAAACCAATCAGATGGGTAAATTAACTGTGTAATCATTTCCTGTGGGTGACATCACTAAATAGGAGGTTATAAAACCCCAACAGAGCTTGACCACATGCCATTGACCCATTAGTCCTTGATAAAGCCACTGCTTGTGGTGAAACGTCGGGGAGGGTTATGTGTGACCGTTTTTAACTACAGTGTGCTCCTAGTCTGAGTTGCCAGTCGGACTGCAGCTGAGGCAATGGAATCATATATTAAACACTAGCATGTGGTTACATGCAGTCAGATATGATATTGCAGCAATCAACTGGAGACATATACACTGATAATTTTAAAGGAGTTGGCAATAAAAGTTATATTTTTGGCTTCACAATTAATTTAGCGGGTGTTAAATTTAGGGTTCTAGTGATCACTTTGTGATCAATTGTAAATAGCAAAAGTCTATATTTGTCACAAAAAAAGTTGCTTATGCCTTTAATAGTAACAAAAATAAAAGTCAAACAGGGTTTACCCAGTGAGACAGACATACTTTACCTCCGCCAGTGAGACAGTATCCAGCAATTTCTAAACAGAGCGCTATGCGCTAGCCCAGCAAGGAAAGAGTTAAAGGGGTTATCCTATGTCTACTTTCCTTTAGGGTAGGGTCACACGTAATGGATCCACAGCATATTTTATGCTGCAGATCTACTGGAGACCCGATCCATATTGAGCCTCCTGCTGTTGCCAAACGCACCCTCCCTACATCACCCAGCCCCTGGCCTGCTCGCCCCACCCCCTAGCCTGCTCGCAGCGGCAATCCGCCACTCCGAGCAGCCACACTCGGGGCTTGCAAGTCCCCGATTGAACTCAGACATCCCAGAAAAGCTACGGTGTGTGATTACACTGTGCATGCACATGCGCAGTGTACTCAGACATTGCGGCTACACTGAGATGTCTGAGTGCACTCAGACTCGCAGGCCCCCAGTGTGGCTTGGAGTGGCGGATTGCCGCTGCAAGCAAACTAGGGGATGAGGCGAGCAGGCCAGGGGGCGGGTGATGTGGGGCGGGTGCATTTGGCAGCAGCAGGAATCGCAATATGGGTATGCAAAGCTGCAAAGCATAGGGTCTACAGCTGAAGTAGCTGACAGTGCCACTTGCCAATCACTGGCTGAGGGGGGATATCTCTGCGGCCAGTGATTAGCAGAGCGGCGCTGTGACATCATATCTAAAGCTCCAGCGGGCTCCAGTGAAGCAGACTGTCAGGGCAGACAGAACAGAGATGGGGCGCCCTGATCCAGAAGCTACGGGGGAGCGGCAGAAGGTGAGTTAAAGTGTTTATTATTTTTTAAGGCAGCCTGGGGACAAAAACAAATTAACTGTTACCACTGGACACCCCCTTTAAGTTGAGAAAACTTTTATGTCACCTTTACAGTAAAGCAGCAATCTGGATAGATTTCTGGTTAATGTGACCTCTTGCTTGGCTCAGCAGTGCTAGTTAACTCCTTGGGTTTAGGTGGTATACATATATAGCTATCTATATAGAAAGCTGTATTTGTACACTGTGGGCAGAGACAATCATTAACCCTTCTGGCTCCTGCTCTGGCCTGGTCAGTTATAGCCCCATCTCTAGTGATGTCACTAGAGGTGGATTGTAGACCTGCACCAGGCTAAATTGTAGACCTGTACCAGGCTGGAAAGATTGAATCTGCAACAGGCAAGCAGCTTGGTGTGAAGAAATCAACTGTGGGAGCAATTATTAGAAAATGGAAGACATACAAGACCACCAATAATCTCCCTCGATGTGGGGCTCCAAGCAAGATCTTACCCCATGGTGTCCAAATGATCACGAGTACGGTGAGCAAAAATCCCAGAACCACATGGGGGACCTAATGAATGACCTGCAGACAGCTGGGACCAAAGTAACATTGGCTACCATCAGTAACACACTACGCCGCCAGGGATTCAAATCATGCAGTGCAAGACGTGTCCCTCTGCTTAAGCCAGTACATGTCCGGGCCAGTCTGAAATTTGCTAGAGAGCATTTGGATGATCCAGAAGAGGATTGGGAGAATGTCATATGGTCAGATGAAACCAAAGTAGTACTTTTTGGTAAAAACTCAACTCATGGGGGGACATTTATCAAAACACTTAGTAGTTTTTTTTTTTTTGCTTAAAATTGTCGCAAAAAAGTTGCACGTGCGCCTACGCTCTTTTTTCTGTGACTTTTTGCATGTTCAGTGTCTTAAGCAAACAAATAATAATCCTGCTTACCAAAGCAAAAAGTAATTTTTGACTTGCAGTGGTCAGAGATTTATCAAGTGTGAAAGTCGGAAAAAAGTCGCATCGCATGAAAAAAGCTACTAAATTTACTCCAGCTCAGGAGCAGAAAAAGCCCCTATCAAAGCAAAAAAGAAAAATTGCTTAAGTGAAATAAATTTATCAACAGGCTGAAACCAGTTGATAAATAAGTCGCACATAAGCAAAAAAAATTGTAAGAAAAAAATAACTAAAAAAAGGAATACATAAGCAAACATTGATAAATGTCCCCCATGGTGTTTGGAGGAAAAATAATGCTGAGTTGCATTCAAAGAACACCACACCTACTGTGAAGCATGGGGGTGGAAACATCATGCTTTGGGGCTGTTTTTCTGCAAAAGGACAAGGACAACTGGTCCGTGTAAAGGAAAGAATGAATGGGGCCATGTATTGTGAGATTTTGAGTGAAAACTTCCTTCCATCAGCAAGGGTACTGAAGATAAAACGTGGCTGGGTCTTTCAGCATGACAATGATCCCAAACATACCGCCCAGGCAATGAAGGAGTGGCTTCATAAGAAGCATTTCAAGGTCCTGGAGTGGCCTAGCCAATCTCCAGATCTCAACCCCATAGAAAACCTTTGGAGGGAGTTGAAAGTCTGTGTTGCCCAGTGACAGCCCCCAAAACATCACTGCTCTAGAGGAGATCTGCATGGAGGAATGGGCCAAAATACCAGCAACAGTGTGTGAAAACCTTGTGAAGACTTACAGAAAACATTTGACCTCTGTCATTGCCAACAAAGGGTATATAACAAAGTATTGAGATGAACTTGTTATTGATCAAATACTTACTTTCCACCATAAATTGCAAATAAATTCTTTAAAAATCAGACAATGTGATATTATTTTTTTTTTCTCATTATGTCTCTCATAGTTGAGGCTATAACCTATGATGGAAATTACAGCCTCTCATCTTTTTAAGTGGGAGAACTTGCACAATTGGTGGCTGACTAAATGCTTTTTTGCCCCACTGTAATTCATGCTAAGCAGCCATTGTCTTTTTAGCTCGATCAGTACTCCAGTTTGGATAGTGATGTTGTAATAAATTATAAGCTACAAAATTAGTATTTAGTTTCAAACTGGAGTTGAAGCGTACCTGTCAGATCCTACAAAAAAATAAAAAAACATAAAATTTATATTTTACTCAGTACCTAATCCTGGCTATATACATCTAATTTTTATGCCTCTATCATCTATATTTATTAGCTCAAAGTGTTAGAAATCTTCTCAGGGGAAGGGAGCGTGTCCCTCCCTTGTGGTGGTGGGAGGTGATTGGTGTGTGGTGGTAAGGGGCGTGTCCCTCCTTGTGGTGGTGGGAGGTGATTGGTGTGTGGTGGTAAGGGGCGTGTCCCTCCTTGTGGTGTTCGGAGGGGATTGGTGTGCCTGCTCATGCAGCCTTGTCCATGAGCAATCTCTTGTCCATGACTCATAGATAAGCCTGATGCTGCTGAAGGACTGGTAAGTGTCCCAGTAGGTATGGGGACCTCTAGTGGTGGGATTTTCAGGAGCCATTTTTTTTATTTTTTATTTTTTATTAAATACTCACATTATTTAAACCGTATTACAAAAGGTCTTTAATTTTCTCAGTAACAAAATATAAAAAGTTTTTGGTTCTGATAGTGTCCATTTAAATTAGCTTTTATGGTGAGCATGCAGAAATATTTGTAATAATTGGTTGTGGGTAATATGTAGATGCATGTAGAATCAAGTTCACTCTAGTACCCTTCTTTATATGTAGACATAATGCGGCATCCTCTACAACATCTGGCAGAAGCAGGGATATCAGTGTGCATTAATTGGCTTCTGGGCTCAGAAGACTTCATGGAGCAGAAGGAGCAGAACAGTGACAATTGCGGTGCCCGGGCTGTCAATAACGAGTAGAAAAGTAGAAGTGATTCCAGCCTTAAGAACAGTAACAACTTTAACCCCTTAACGACATAGGACATAAATGTACGTCCTGGTGTCCAGGAGGTGCATTTACTTCCTATGAATTACGCAAGCACTGAAGCGGTGCTTGCTTCATGTACAGCATGTCCCAGTTGCTATCAGCAATTGTGCTGATGTCTGTCATCAACCCCTCAGATGCCATGATTAATACAGATCACAGCATCTGAGGCAATGCAGCATTTGTAATGGATGATCGGATAGCCCATGCCACTCTCCTGGCATCTTCTTCTCTGGTCTACCTTCAAGCAGACCAGAGAAAAAGATCGCCGATAATACTGATCAGTGCTGTGCCTATGCATAGTACCATTCAGTAACTGCAATATAAAGATTGCAAAATATGGTCCCCTAAAGAAAATAGAAAAAAAAAAGTGCTAAACAGATGTGAAAAAGCCCCTTTTTCCCTATTTTACCCCAAAAAGCTTTTAAAAACAGTTAACCCCTTAAAGGGGTACTCCAGCGCTTAGACATCTTATCCCCTATCCAAAGGATAGGGGATAAGATGCCTGATCGCGGGGGTCCCGCCGCTGGGACCCCAGTTAAAATCAGTCCCCGGAGCGAACATGCCGGGTCTGATTACCGGCGACCACGCCCCCGTGTGACATCACGCTCCACCCCTCAATGCAAGCCTATGGGAGGGGGCGTGACAGCGATTTTCAGTTTTTGCATTTTCGTTTTTCCTCCTTACCTTTTAAAAATTATAACACTTTAAATTTTCCACCCAAAAATCCATATTATGGCTTATTTTTTGTGCCACCAATTCTACTTTGTAGTGACATTATTAGTCAGTTTACCCAAAAATCTGTGGTGAAACGGAAAAAAAATTATTGTGCTACAAAATTTAAGAAAAAACACCATTTTGTAAATTTTGGGGGTTTTAGTTTCTACGCAGTGCATTTTTGGGTAAAAATCTTTATTCTGTAGGTCCATATGGTTAAAATTATACCCTACTTATATAGGTTTCATTTTGTTGTACTTCATTTTTGGAGAAAAATCCTAACTACACGCAGGAAAATGTATACGCTTAAAAATGTCCTCTTCTGACCCCTATAACTTTTTTTATTTTTCCGCATATAAGATGAGTGCTCATTTTTTGCGCCGTGACCTGAAGTTTTTATCGGTACCATTTTTGTTTTGATCAGAGCTTTTGATCGCTTTTTATAAAAACTTTTTATGGTATAAAAAGTGACCAAAAATACGCTATTTTGGACTTGGGAATTTTTTTTACTTGTACGCCACTGGCCGTGCGGTTTAATTAACAATATATTTTTATACTTTGGACATTTACGCACACGGCGATACCACATATGTTTATAATTATTTTTATTTACATAGTTGTTTTTTTTATGGGAAAAGGGGGGTGATTCTGACTTTTATTAAAGGGGTACTCCGGTGCTTACACATCTTATCCCCTATCCAAAGGATAGGGGATAAGATGCCTGATTGTGGGAGTCCCGCAGCTGGGGACGCCCGCGATCATGCATGCGGCACCCCATTTGTAATCAGTGCCCGGAGCGTGTTCGCTCCGGGTCTGATTACGCTCGACCGCAGAGCCGGCGGCGTGTGACATTCCGCCCCCGCCCCCGTGTGATGTCACGCTCCACCCCTCAATGCAAGCCTACGGGAGGGGGCGTGATAGGTGAATAAATGTCTGAACTATCAAAATATAATGTTAATGATCCCATACAGTGAACGGCGTAAACATAAAAAAAAAATTGCTGCTTTTTTATCACATCACATTCCATGAAAAAAAAAATTTTTTCATTATTAATACTTTTATTTTCAGACAAAAGTTAAGTTACATACATACAAAATTAACACATGAAACATCATACATAATGAAGGAAAAAACATAGTCCTAAATCCCACCCTGCCCACCATCCACACCTACCGCCGATGCAGGAAAAAAAATTTAAAAAATTTCAATGCCCTGTCACCACTTCTCCAAAATTTTATGGAATCTCTTAAGCTGTTTAGAAGAAGAACATGCTTTAATATGCTCATAGCTTTTAATTTTATCCACCACATTCAACCACTCTAATGTACTTGGTACCCGAACAGATAACCAGACCCTCAGGATCAATAATTTCGCGCAAAACAGTACCTTATTAATTAATAACAAACCACCAATCCCATCTACTGGTTCCCCCAATATAACCAACCTAGCTGTTAATATGAGAGCTGACGTCTTCCCAGTAACTAGTGAGTTTCCGACAACTCTGTATTATATGTGTAAAATCTGCCTCACTCAACTCACATCTAGGGCAGGTTGATGTTACGTTAGGCACCCTCTTAGCCAATTGCCTAGGTGCCAGATATGTATTATATACAATCCGTAGCTGAGTGAGACCAAAATTATTATTGATTGAAATATTAGGGATACTCTAAGATTTGCCCCCATTGAGATTCTGATATCGCACCCAGATGTTTTTCCCAAATTGTACTATATTTCAGATAAATCTTCTCACTATTACACTTCAATACAATACAAGAATATGGATGCACTACTGTGGTAGATGTAAACAATACATTGGCTATCCCTCAACACTGATGTTAAAATTGAGAAATTCGCCAGTGTATCCTTATATGAAGGACACACCAGAGCCCGCACACCAACGCCAAGGTTTCTCATTTTGGTGCGAGACCTAACGCTAATCCTACCTGTGCTTGATAAACAGAACAGGGGCCAGTGGGCAATTACGGCAGCATTCGGCTGGCTCACAACCTCCTTCCAGATACCCTCCAGTGTTACTACGCACACATGCAATGGGAGGAGGGAGGCAAGCTGCAAGCCCCACCTGAGTTGGCTATTATGGGTGCCTGGCCTCACAGGTGCTTCCTTAATGCTGCCTGGTAGATATTCAAGGCGCATTAATGTTGGAGTTTACACACCTCCAAATTTAAAATTTAAACAAACAACAAAAAACGTGGTTTCAAATGGCTGGAAGTGCTCAACCCCAAATGCGGTTGTGCATTTATACTGGGGGAGCAGATCCTGCCCTTGTAGTCCGTTGCTAGGGGCGATCCCCAGCATAAAAATGCATACAATGGAGGATGCCTGCAGCGGACTACAAGTGCCACAATAGAATCCTACACCAGATAAACGGTGTGGATATGTAACAATTAGAATACAATACAAGAATATGGATGCACTACTGTGGTAGATGTAAACAATACATTGGCTATCCCTCAACACTGATGTTAAAATTGAGAAATTCGCCAGTGTATCCTTATATGAAGGACACACCAGAGCCCGCACACCAACGCCAAGGTTTCTCATTTTGGTGCGAGACCTAACGCTAATCCTACCTGTGCTTGATAAACAGAACAGGGGCCAGTGGGCAATTACGGCAGCATTCGGCTGGCTCACAACCTCCTTCCAGATACCCTCCAGTGTTACTACGCACACATGCAATGGGAGGAGGGAGGCAAGCTGCAAGCCCCACCTGAGTTGGCTATTATGGGTGCCTGGCCTCACAGGTGCTTCCTTAATGCTGCCTGGTAGATATTCAAGGCGCATTAATGTTGGAGTTTACACACCTCCAAATTTAAAATTTAAACAAACAACAAAAAACGTGGTTTCAAATGGCTGGAAGTGCTCAACCCCAAATGCGGTTGTGCATTTATACTGGGGGAGCAGATCCTGCCCTTGTAGTCCGTTGCTAGGGGCGATCCCCAGCATAAAAATGCATACAATGGAGGATGCCTGCAGCGGACTACAAGTGCCACAATAGAATCCTACACCAGATAAACGGTGTGGATATGTAACAATTAGAATACAATACAAGAATATGGATGCACTACTGTGGTAGATGTAAACAATACATTGGCTATCCCTCAACACTGATGTTAAAATTGAGAAATTCGCCAGTGTATACTTATATGAAGGACACACCAGAGCCCGCACACCAACGCCAAGGTTTCTCATTTTGGTGCGAGACCTAACGCTAATCCTACCTGTGCTTGATAAACAGAACAGGGGCCAGTGGGCAATTACGGCAGCATTCGGCTGGCTCACAACACTATTACACTTCAAAAATAGCCCATATAGAATCACCATTATTCTCTTTCCACAAGTGTTCGTCCTAATTCATTCTAACACCCCATGGCTCTGAATTATTAAATTATTTTTACGTTCAGTGCTCCGCATAGCGTGTTTTAATAAGAGGAACCTAAAAAATTGGTTCCTGTTTAGTGCATATAACCCGATTAAAGTGTCAAATGTGACCAACCTATCTCCGTCGATAATTTGTGAAAGATATTTAACTCCGTGGTTAATCCAGAACCTGGCGTCCTCCATCTTCCTGAATTCCGCCAGGCTCGGGTTATACCATAGAGGTGTAAATTCTGTGTACCCTTTAATTCCTAACACCTTTTTAAGTGAACCCCATCCCTTCAAAACCATCCTTCCATAGAGAAGGAAGAGTCTAATTGTCGTGTCTCTAAACTCTCCAAAATACCAAAACCCTCCCAGGGACTGATTAGCCTACAGTGTTGCAGGCACAGACCATTGTCCTTATCCAAAATTAATTTAATTATACGGACGAGAAAGTAAAGTTTGAAATTCGGGGCTGCACAGCCCCCTTCCCCAGATTTGGGGATGCGCACATCACTTCATATTTCAACCTCGGCCTTTTCCTCCCCCAAATAAAACGATTCAGTTTCCGATGCAGCCGATCGAACCAAAATTCTGGGTCCACACCGTGGCCGAATTTAACAGAAATAATAACTGGGGCAGGATTATCATTTTTATTAAGGCTACTCTATCTGCCATAGAAAGGGGGAGTTTCCCCCATATCTGCATCCTTTTTTCAAGTTTCTTTACAAGAGGGTTCAAATTGACCTTCGTAAATCTGTACGGGTTGATGGTAATCCTAATTCCCAAGTATTACAGACTCTGATCTTCTGTCACTATACTGAGTGGTACCTCGCCTTCCCTCAAGGAAAAACCGATGGGCTTAATATATGATTTTGACCAATTGATCTCAAGTCCAGAATACATTCCAAACCTAGAGAAAGTGTCTATAATCAGTGTTAAAGCTACTCTCGGATCTTGGACATAAAGGAGAAGGACATCTGCGTATAAAGAAAGTCTATGTTCCTCACCATACAGCTCAAATCCCTCTATAGTTACTAAAGAGCGAATCATACACGCCAGAGGTTCTATATAAAGGGCGAAGAGAAGGGGTGACAGAGGGCACCCCTGATGAGTCCCTCTACCCAAATCAAAACCTCTGGAAATGGATTTACCCCACAAAATTTTAGCTGTCGGATGTGAGTATAATAATTTGACCCATGCCAGAAACTTCCCTCCCAGCCCCACAGCCCTCATCGCTTCCCACAGGAAGCTCCACTCCACCCTGTCAAACGCCTTAGTGGCGTCTAAGGACAGGATGGAGCGGAGCCTACCATTGACGGAACGCCTTGACGGCATGACATGCTAGCCGTCTCTCCGCCCCCCCCCCACCTCCCCTTCCCTCCCGGCTGCTGCTCGATCGGCTCCTGTGACTGGCGGAATCCGTGCTGGACTTGCTCCCGATGCTCGCTGCCTGCTATGGATGCTCGCTGCCTGCTACGGATTCCCGGTGTTGACATTTGTGCGTAGTCCCTGAGTGGGGCCGCAGAGATGGTGCCAGCGATGCACGGACCCGGCTGCCTCTGGGACTCTCGCGAGAGAGGCGCCGTTGCCGTGGGGACTAGGCCGGAACGTGTATGGGTCACGTGGTGGAGAGCGTCCCGCGTGACCGCGCGGGGCCCGGCATATAATCTGCTGACACAAGCCATTGCTCTGCCGGGCTGCCGACCAGGACTGAGTGTTGTGGAACCCCTTGGACTGAGGTAGGATGGTGCCTCTTGCATTATGAACCTCCTGCAATAGGAACTGCTATCTGCTTGCATTATGGCTGGGCTTATGTGCAACTCTTGGCGGTCTGGATCTGTGCAAGGGTCATGGAGTGGAGGCCCTGTCTCGCTTGTGTGGGGTAGGAAGAGGTTGTTGCCCCTGACAGGCTGAGGGAACACGGACTTTGCACACTCCTCCACAGACTAGCGAGGGGCTATTACAGCACCACATTTAGACTCTGTATGTGGACTGATGGGACTATAAATCTTTGCATTTATAATAGGGGGCCTTTGAGTGGCAGCTTGGCCCTGGCTCCTTTATTCATCTTTTTTTTCAAGAGGATGGTTCCCCCCTACCTTGACACTGCACAGGTCTGCCCCCCCCCCTTCACTTTAGTGTCTACTACTAAGGGTGTAAACCTTATTTATTTTGTTTTTAGGTTACCTCAGGCCACTACATCGCTGCATGCTACTTTTGTCTGATGTGAACTGCGTCAGGATACGTGAGTCTGGCTCAATTCTTTTTTACCTATCTAAGACGCTGTATAGTGGTTTTCAGAGGTAAATCCAGGTCTGCTAATAGCCCCCTCGCCTCTGATTAGTCTATCTTTCTATATTTCATGGCTTATTTTAGACTGAACTGGCTCTCTCCAAGATCGCGCCAAAGAGAAATCATTGTAATAGCCCCCTCAGAGATAAAGAAAAAGCCTTAGTGGGAAAATTGGACAAGTTGTGGTCCTCGCCTTCTGCCACGAATAAAAATAAAGGTCCCTCCCCATCTGTCAACAGGACGGGTTCAAGATATGAAGCTTTGGCTCGGGAGGAGGGAGAGGTTGAGAGGGAGAAACAACCTAATGAACAGATGTTGCTAAATATTCTTGCAGAGCTACAGCAGTGTAATATGGGTCTTAAGGACTTGGCGACCCAGGTGGGCTCAGTATCCACTGAAGTGTCTTTTATTCGGGACGATCTCAATAAAATCAGAGAGAGGGTGATGGCAACAGAAAAAGATGTTCCTGAAACTAAATCCAAAGTTGACCTGGTTAAATTAACAGTGGACAAACTCTGTGTGGAGAATTCCCAGTTTAAGAGGAAACTCACTGATATGGAAGATAGAGCCAGACGGTCTAATATTAGACTCATTGGGCTGCCTGAGGGCGAGGAGGGGGACTCCCCTGTGGAATTCTGTGAAACATGGATTTGAAAAACTTTTAGTGACATTAAGTTTACTACTCTCTTTAAAACAGAGCGAGCCCACCGGGTGCCGGCTAAGCGGCCCCCTGTGGGCTCACTATCTAGAACATTGTTAAAGGGGTAATCCGGTGAAAACCTTTTTTCTTTTAAATCAACTGGTGGCAGAAATTTAAACATATTTGTAAATTACTTCTATTACAAAATCTTAATCCTTCCTGTACTTATTGACTGCTGAATACTACAGAGGAAATTCTTTTCTTTTTAGAATGCTCTCTGATGACATCACGAGCACAGTTCTCTCTGCTGACGTTATTATAATAATAATGCTTTATTTATTGTTGTCCTTAGTGGGATTTGAACCCAAGTCCCCAGCACTGCAAGGCAGCAGTGTTAACCACTGAGCCACCATGCTGCCCTTAGCATACATCTGCTATGCACGGTTGCTAAAATGGACAGAGATGTCAGCAGAGAGCACTGTGCTCGTGATGTCATCAGTGTTTCAAAAAGAAAGGAATTTCCTCTGTAGCATTCAGCAGCTAATAAGTACTGGAAGGATTAAGATTTTTTAATAGAAGTAATTTACAAATATGTTTAACTTTCTGCCACCAGTTGATTTAAAAGAAAAAAGGTTTTCACTGGAGTACCCCTTTAATGAAATTTCTGCTGTCTGAGGATATGGATGCCTTGCTGAGGCATGCAAGGGGTCAGCCAGGGTTGATGTATAATAACGCCTGGATAGCTCTCTATCCTGACTTCTCCAGGGAGACCCAATTAGCTAGGGCATCCTTTGGGGCAGTTAGGAGGAGGCTACACGCAGCCAACATAGTCTTCTCGCTTTTATTTCATGCTAAATTAAGAGTTAACCATAAGGATAAAGTGTAATTTTTCTCTGATCCTGGTCCAGCTATTGAGTGGCTGGAGTCTCAGGGTCTGTAAACTTTTTGACTAAGGCTTTAATAAAACGACTACGCAGCTGGCGATGTCGGGGTGGGAGGGGAGGATGGAATGGGTGTAAAGTAGAGAGGCCTTATGTATTACACTAAAGTAAGGTCAGGTAGTCAGGTGGGGGGTAATGGGGGGATTGGTTTGGAGCGTGCGGGGTGGGGGAGGGTTTTGGGGAGGTTATTCGCCGTTGCAGGAGGGGGAATTATTATTTTTTTCTTTCTTTGTTAGATGATTAAGATATTTTCTTGGAACGTGAGGGGGATGTCGGACAGACTGAAGAGATGTGCTATCTTCGATCAAATCTCCCGTTCACTTCTGGCAATTGTTGCCCTTTTCGAAACAAACTTGACACATGATACAAAATATAAGGCCTCTAGACGCTGGGCGGGTAAGGAATTTCACGCAGTATATTCAAATTACTCTGTTGGGGTATCAGTTTATATACATAGATCTATCCCCTGTGAGATCTTGTCTAGGGAGATAGATGAGAGAGGGCGATACATCTTTCTCCATGGCTATTTTGATAACACAGAATTGATCCTGGCCTTTTTGTATGTTCCCCCCTCCCCTTTCTCATTACAGATTTTTTCTGAACTGTTCCGCTTTCTTCAGTCTAGATCCGGCGTCCCCCTGGTAGTTGCAGGAGATCTAAATGCATTTGTTGATCCTATAAGAGATAGGATGGGTAAGGCCGCTAACCGCCCGGGTGGGACTTTTCTTGGTAAATTTTTGGAGGAGGTGGGTTGGCTGGATCTGTGGAGGACGTTATATGGGGATTATACTAAATATACATGTTTTAGCACCTCTTACCAAGCAGCCTCTCGGATCGATCTATTTATTGGTAATAGTGAAGTTAGAAGTAAGGTTAAAAAGATTTTGTGTTACCCCTGCTCTATCTCGGATCATACTCCAATGGTTCTGTATTTAGAGTCGGGGAGAGGCAGAGAACCCAGACTTCCTCTGAGGATTAACCCTCACTGGCTTACTCTCCTTGGGAGGGATGAATTCTTGTAGGAAGAAATTAAGGCCTTTTGGTCAATAAATAGGAACACTGCTGACATTGGGGTAGTATGAGATGCTTTTAAGGCCTTTTTAGAGGCCTTATGGTATACAAAATAAATAAGAAGAAAAGGTTGTTCAGGGAAAAGGAGGAGGAATTAATTAATCTAGCCAGGGTAGCAGAGGACGAATTCTCTACACTAAAATGTTCTACTAATCTGTACAATTTAAAAGAGGCCCAAAGGAACCTGGCCAAATGGCAAAGAGAGAAAGCACAGAATAAGATCTTTTTCTCAGGTCAAAGATATTTTTGTGAGGGCGGGAAGCCAAATGCCATGCTTGCTCGCTTACTTAAATCCCAGGGATCTTCCGTGAGTAATGATTTATGATAGTAATGGGGCCATGGTAAATGATCCGGCGGAGGTAGTGGAGGTATTTGAGCAGTTTTTTAAGAAATTGTATTGCTCTGAGGTGAGTGAGGGAGAACATAATATTAGATTGTTTCTTGAACAGGTGAACCTTCCTAGAATCACGTCCCAAGATGGCTTGGAACTGGACTCCCCAATAGAGTTGTCTGAGGCAATAGAAGTGATAATGTCTTCACCAGTTAAATCCGCCCAGGGTCCGGACGGGTTTCCGTTCAGGGTATACAAGAAATTTGTGAATGTTCTGGCCCCTATAATTTTAGATGTTATTAATGAATCCTGTATGGGGGGGAAACTCCCTAACTCCATGTTAGATGCACATATCTTACTAATTCCAAAAAAGAATAAGGACCTGTTACTGGTAGGGTCATATGGGCCAATATCCTTGCTGAATTCTGATGCGAAGATTTTCGCCAAGATTTTGGCAAGAAGACTCACTCGAGTGATTGATAAACTAATTAGTAGGGACCAGACCGGCTTCATCACGCAGAGAAATTTATTTACTAATATTCAAAGGACCCATGAAATTATTTTTTTTTTAAACTGTTAAAAAGCCACATATACGCAAAAGTGGCACAGATAAAAACTACAGAACATGATGCAAAAAATACACCCTCACAAAGCCCATTAAATGGAAAAATTGGAAAGTCAAAGGTGGTAAAAAATAGGGCAATTTTAAACATACTTATTTTAAAAAAAAATTTAAGTATTTCTTAAAGGCAGTACAATAATAGAATTGTATCTAAACAAACTAAACAAAACATGCAATTTTTACCGTAAAGTGTGAAAACAAATTCTTCAAAAATTAGCAAAATGGCAGATTTCTTTTCAATTTCCCCACACAAATAATTTCTTTGGGGGTTTTGCCATACATTTTATTGGTAAAATGACTGATGTTATTACAAAGTCAATTGGTCACACAAAAAACAAGCCCTCATATGGGTCTGTGAATTATGATTTTTAGAAGGTGAGGAGGAAAAAACTAAAATGCTAATATAAAATTGGCTCTGTCCTTAAGACCATAATGGGCTGTGTCCTTAAAGGGATACTCCACTGCCCCAGCGTCTAGAACATTTCGTTCCTAATGCTGGGTGCGGGCTGCAGGGGTCATGACGTCCCGCCCCCTCAATGCAAGTCTATGGGAGGGGAGGTGACAGCCATCACTAAATGTTCCGGATGCTGGGGTAGTGGAGTACCACTTTAAGACACTGCACGCCCTGATGACTACTTGTGCCTGATTACCAAACGGCAAGGAGAACTTTAGAAACCTTTTTTCTTCACTATCCCTGGTGACCTGGAGGACATCGGGATATGGTGAGTAAGTTCATTTTACTCTATATAACCTGTTGCCACCCATAAATATACATATCTTCAGATAAGACCAGAGTAGCGGCTATCTGTAGATAGTAAACATTTTAGGGCTACCTCTGCAAGACCATGAGGAATTACTTAATATACAGTATTAAAGAGTTGAGTGACATCTGCTGTGATACAACTGTAGTCTACAGTACTAAGTACCAAGTAATGTTATCAAAAATGGAAAGGACAGATTTACTATTCCACATATAACTATGTTACAGTATGAAATCCACCCAGCTGGATACATTCTCATTCATTGAGCCTATGCCAGCAACTATGGGAGCAGAGGTGGTGGAAATAGGGTTTACGGGTTTTAGGAAATGAATGGGAGATAGCTGTAATGGAATGGTCTACCATAAGTTTGGGCCAAACCTCAGGCAAATTTAAACAGAATCTAATAGCTCAAAACTGCTGACAGTCCCATAAAGACATTGGGAAGAGGAGTGAAACCATTCCTTAGGTCTCGGTAATGCAGCTTTATCTGGGGTTCTTTCACATGTGCAGAATGGCCCAGGTTTTGTACTGTGTTCTAGCAGTAGTGGGAACTAAGGGGTCAAGTCCCAGGAAAAAAAGTGTGGGATCTCTTCCACTCAAGAGCTGGTCCTGCATGACTTCTGCTAATGGGAATGGTGTTCCTGCTGAGAAAAAAGTGCAGGAACTCAGTTCCCACACGTTCCTTCAGGACTTGATCCTTGTGTGAACCACCAAAGAAGAGAGAAATAATCAGCAGTAAGATGGAAGATGCAGTGAGAAAATGCCTCATCGATGGTCTCTAACTTTCACAGAGGACGTAGAAGTTCAGACTGTTACAACAGTGAAACCAGCTGGACTTTACTTTGCAGACCATCGGGGAAATGTAACAAAACCCATGCAGAGGAAAAGTTGCTGAGTTGCCAATAGCAACCAATCAGATCGCTTCTTTCATTTTTGAAAAGGCCTCTGAAAAATGAAAGGAGCAATCTGATTGGTTGTTTGATGAATCTCCCCCATATGTGGGAGCAGAATAAAATTGATAAAAATAGTTAACCAATCCCTAACAAAGTTATACCACCTATATAGGAATGACGAGTTTTGATGAATGGAGATATATATGGTACTTGTATTGTATCAGAGAGTCTTAAAGAGTACCTGTCACCATATAAAACTTTTAATATAGTGTTTCTTGTGTAATTAGCAGACACCCATTCACTTGCTTTTAAAATTAACAACATAAATATGCTTAAAATGTAATAGAATAAACAGCCACTAGGTGCCTCTGTTCTGTTCCCTGCCACAATTAATACAGTGAGTTTGGTCTCCTCCCTGCCTGGAGACCAAACTCAGAAAGTGCTTCTCTACACTAAGCTTGATTGAGAGCTGCACCGAGCCTCACTGAAACATGCAAAGAGCCTCACTGAAAGGTGCACAGAGCCTGAGGTTTTCTATTCATCACAGAACTGCAACCATGTGAGGGTGGAAGTGGTCCCCCAGCAGGCTTCAGTGATGTCATGCCTGCTGGGAAACACCCACTTTCTCCTGCTGGGAGATTGCATAATGTGAGCAAGAATAAAGGTATGATACACAGCTTTTTAAAGCTCTGAAAACATTTTTAAGGGTGGCAGGGGTGTTAGGAGTAGTTAGGGAACATAGCCTGAGTTAGTTTAGAAAAGTTTATTTGGTGACAGGTCCTTTTTAATGTTATATCTCTTGATGTACAAAATGATTAACCATGATTACAAAAACAGGAGCTGTTGTCTAGTGTATAGCCATTATAATAAAATAGGACCACTGGGAACATTTGCTAGCGGGACATAATTAGATGACATTTTTTTTTTTATATTTTGCTGTTGTAGACTTAAGATATATATACAACAGGAGTGCATACAACATTCAATTGCTGGCACAATGAAGATCCCACTGTAAATGTTTATATATGTACATTAGCTTTAGAATTAATGCTTGATAATTTATGTTCTTTTTCATTTTTCTGAATTTCTGGTAGCATTTAATAGAACATAGTGTCAGCAAAAAATCTGTGGTAAAATACATCCCTCATGTTTGTTCCAAACGCTGAGCAGCGGGGTACCCCTTTAACCATTTTTCTCTTCAGAAATGGAGAATCGCACATATATAATATTCCACCTTTATCCTTTCTCCCCAAATCCTAATGATAAACATCTAATTGTCTTTGTTTTCTCCACCATTTACTTTTTTGGAATTGTTATGAATTCAGTTGTTATTGCAGTGATATGTCTGGATGTACATCTACACACCCCAATGTATCTATTCTTCTGTAAGTTATCGGTGATAGACATCTGCTGCACCACCATCGTTGTCCCTAAACTTCTACATATCCTGTTTTCGGGGAATGGCTTGGTATCCTTCACCCAGTGCTTCACCCAGATGTACTTTTTCTTTGTGACAGTCAATGCTGAAGTGATACTTCTCTTTATAATGGGATTTGACCGATACATTGCGATTTGTCATCCCTTGCACTATCACCAAATCCTAAATATGAGGACCTGTACACTTATTATGGTCATTATGTGGGTTTTCGCCTTCATAAACTCAGTATTAATAATCATCCCGCTTTTGAACTTGACATTTAACCGGGTTTCTATTCTTCATCAATTCTTCTGTGATGCTTTATCTGTATTTAATGTATCCTACGGTGGCTCCAATGATTTTTATATTATGCTTTGTACAGAATGGGTTCTGCTTGCTTTCTGCCCCTTCTTCTGCAATGTATTGTCGTACATTAATATTTTTTGTATTATTGTACGTATTAAATCCAGGGAAGGAAGAAGAAAAACCTTCTCCACCTGTTCTTCCCACCTTATTGTCATGGTGATCTACTACTCTACAGCAGCATCACATGTCACATCCTCCTTCTACCACAAAGGAGATCTTCTTAACCAAGTCTTGGCCATGTCCTACACTACAATTGTCCCCATGATAAATCCACTTGTTTATAGTCTACGTAACAATGAAATCAAGAAAGCTCTTCAGAGGTTGTATAAGGCAAAATAGTCATTGATGTATATTTCTATTGAACAAATTTATTCTCGAGTTTCATAATTATCATCATTGACCTATTTACTACTGCACTACCCTACTATCTCTGCCAAAAACAAACAGTAACATTTCGGTAATTATGATTTTTGGTGGGAAAATATTCTGTAAAGTTTGAGACTGCAATGTTTATGCCAACTGTGTAATTTAGAAATAACAAATGTAACTAGTGCTCAAGATCTGAATACATGGCAAATATTTTAATAAGATATTAAAAGGATATATTTGTCAATGTTACACAATGCTTCCCCAAGCAGGGCCCTTGCTGGTAGGAAGCAATCAATATATACAAATACATAAGATAAGATAAATGGTATAAAATGCTGAATAATAAAAAAAAAGCTGAATGATAAAAATAGTAAACCGGTGTAAATGTTGCCTGCAGCATTCCCTGATTGAGGTAGTAGTATAACAATGGCAAGTCTTTATAAGTCTATGAAGAATGTAGGTGGTGCAGCGTTCCGCTCACCCAATTGTCGTTCTGGTTCTTGCAGCCGGGGATGCGATGTGCAGATTATCGGTGCAGACATAGTTATATAAGCAGGAATCTTTATACATAAATTTTTTGTCCTCATAGCAGAGAAGGGCAGGACCGAGGATTTAAATGGTATATAGCATAAGCTTGGTATGTTGATACTTAGACGCGTTTCGGTCCCTCCTTAGGGACCTTCCTCAGTAAACTCAGCAAGCAGTATAGCCTGACACATTCCATGGGGTTCTATTTATACCTGGAGACTGAAATCATTAGGGTTTCCACCTGGAGCACAATAGCACAGAAAATAAATGGAATAGAACACACATGGAATGGGTGGTAAATAAAAACCTGGAATGGAATAAGTGTTATGCAGTAAAATGCACTAAAGCAACTAGAAAATTGGAATATAAGGTATACTACTGATAACATTTGACAAAGCCATATCTACCCTAAGGTTAATGATGACATATAAAATGTACCGTATATGACCACATTCATAATAATAATAATATTAATAAGAAGAAGAATGAAAATTAGAATAAAGTAAAGATGAATATAAAAATCAAAATAATTAATATTCGAACGAATGAAAAAATTAAAATTGGTAATAAAAAAAGTCAACAAAATATAATTCTCAGACAGAATGTATAACTGAAGAACATAAATGTACATATAAAGTATATACATTCAATATGTATTACAAATATTGAAAATATTAAAAGATTATTAAAAAAATATATATTAAAATGAAAACAAAAAAAATAAAAATTAGTGATTAAAACCTTCCCAGAAGTCATAATTGACTTTTGATTACAAATTTTTAATTTTTTAATTTTAATAATTTTTTATAATCTTTTAATATTTTCAATATTTGTAATACATATTTAATGTATATACTTTATATGTACATGTATGTTCTTCGGTAATACATTCTGCCTCAGAACTATATTTTGTTGACTTTTTTTTTAAATACAAATTTTCTTTTTTTCATTCGTCCGAATATGAATTATTTTCATTTCTATATTTATCTTAATTTTTTTTATTATTATTATTATTTTTATTATTAATATTATTATTATTATTATGAATGTGGTTCTATACATTTTTACATCATTCACCTTAGGGTAGATATGGCTTTGTCAAATGTTATCAGTAGTATACCTTATATTCCAATTTTCTAGTTTGTTTAGTGCATTTTACTGCTTAACACTTATTCCATTCCAGGTTTTTATTTACCACCCATTCCATGTGTGTTCCATTCCATTTATTTTCTGTGCTATTGTGCTCCAGGTGGAAACCCTAATGATTTCAGTCTCCAGGTATAAATAGAACCCCATAGAATGTGTCAGGCTATACTGCTTGCTGATTTTACTGAGGAAGGTCCCTAAGGAGGGACCGAAACGCGTCTAAGTATCAGCATACCAAGTTTATGCTATATACCATTTACATCCCCGGTCATGCACTTTCCCTGATTGAGGTAGTAGTATAACAATAGCAAGTCTGTATAATAAGTCTATGAAGAACGAAGGTGGTACAGCGCATCACTCACCCAATTGTCGTTCTCCTGGTTCTTGCAGCCGGGTATGATCTCTGCTACGAGGACAAAAAATGTATATAGATATTTTTTTTTCACTGCTACCACAAACCAGCGTGATCTCCA
The DNA here is from genome assembly GCF_029499605.1 of Hyla sarda. Lineage (NCBI taxonomy): Eukaryota > Metazoa > Chordata > Amphibia > Anura > Hylidae > Hyla > Hyla sarda. Next base: position 221,115,015 of record NC_079196.1, on the reverse strand, counting down.
ACAACGTAACTGGCATCTCCAATATCACTACGGGCATCTCTGCATACATTCAGGTCTGCACGCTACTAGTGAGTGCAAAAACCAGGAGGCACGCACAATCACAGGAGAGGAGTGACATCGCCCCCATATTATCATCATTATCGCTCTGTGCACAGCCCCACGCTTCTGACAGTAGGTCTGCACCGGTGACTGTAACATCGCTTGTCCGGCTGCAAGAACCAAGAGATCCACGCTGATACAACTAGGTCTGCACCGATAATATGCACATCGCATTCCCGGCTGCAAGAACCAGGAGAACGACAATTGGGTGAGCGGAACGCAGCACCACCTATGTTCTTCATAGACTTATTATACAGACTTGCTATTGTTATACTACTACCTCAATCAGGGAACGTTGCAGGCAAAATTTAAACCGGTTCACTATTTTTATCATTCAACTTTTTTATTATTCAGCATTTTATACCATTTATCTTATCTACTTGTATATATTGATTGCAAGGGCCCTGCTGGGGGAAGCATTGTGTAACATTGACAAATACATCTTTTTAAATACATCTTTTTACTAGTTGCCCGATCTACACACTGTTGTTTTAGTATAAGAGAGCCATCCCATTCTATTTTTTCCAACTGTGTTATTTGGTGACCCACAGAGGATAAACTCAGCTCACCTGAGACAGTCCCCGGCCATGCATGGACCGATGCAGGACAACAGCGTAAAGCAAAAAATAAAAGTCCATCGCAGAAAGTTGTCACATGAAAATAACTGTAGTTTATTGGTGCAAAAGTTAACAAAGAACTGCAGGAAGTGATGCATATCAAGCACATATAGTGCCCTCACTTATACAACAATGCTGCCTTTAAAGACATACCTATATTGGGGGTTACATGTCCAACTATTTAATAGCCAAGGGACCTGTTGTGTGGTAAATGAGACTTGCCACGCTCTGCTGCAATTTTTTTTTTATGTTTTACTCCAGTTAGTCTAGGGATGTTGTAATAAATTCTAAGCTATAAAAGTAGTCTCTGTAACAGGCGCATCTGCCTTAGGCTCCGACAGCAGCTCCACCCCCTCCTATGTTTAGCTGCAACATCACTTTTTCCCATGATGACACCGGAGCCAATCAAAATCAGGAGGCTTGGACGTTGAACCAATGGTTTTCTGCCTTGGCATCAACATCCTCCTGAGTTTGGTTATTTAAAAGGGTACTCAGATGGAAAACACTATTTTTTTTTTTCAAATCAACTGGTGCCAGAAAGGTAAACAGATTTGTAAATGACTTCTATTTAAAAATCTTGACCCTTCCAGTACCTATCAGCTGCGGTATGCTCCACAGGAAGTTGTGTAGTCCTTTCCAGTCTGACCACAGTGCTCTCTGCTGACACCTCTGTCCGTGTTGGGAACTGTCCAGAGCAGGAGAGGTTGGCTATGGGGATTTGCTTGTACTCTGGACAGTTCCTGACATGGACAGAGGTGTCAGCAGAGAGCACTGTGGTCAGACAGAAAAGAACTACACAACTTCCTCTGTATTATGCAGCAGTTGATAAGTACTAGAAGGATTATGGTTTTTAAATAAAAGTAATTTACAAATATATATAACTTTCTAACACCAGTTAATTTGAAAAAAATGTTTTCCATCAGAGTACCCCTTTAAGTGTCAGACTTGCTACATTACTTTGCCTGTGTTAGACATTTGCAGTAGTTCCTTATACTGGCATCTGCATAAGATCGTCTTGAACTCCTGACCTTTTGGCTTGTTTCCTAACTACCCCTTTTCCTAGTGATTTGGTATTTTGTGATTTCTTGGTTTTGACTTGGCCTCTCTTACATTTCTCTTTCTGTTTGTTTGTCTGGTTGCTATCCACTTTCCTTTGCTCCCTGGTCTGTTTCTAGTTTAGTCCTGTGTGTCCTGAATTTCTCCCTGACCTATGTACTGATGTGTTTTTTGTTTCTGACCTAACTATGTCCTGGCCTTGTTTAAAGTAGGGACCAATGTCAAGTGGGGATCCGCCGCTTAGAGCGAATTGTCAAGTAGACAGGGAAAGGGGCTGCACTTTTCCCCGTCCTGCTGCTTTTTTTTATGTTTGGTTGGATGCCATGACCGCCTTGGTAGAGCAGATGAAGGGACTTACTAAATGAGTCCAGGAGTCATCTCAGGCTCAGGCTTTGGTTCATGTTGTAGTATTTACAGCCAACTCCAAGTTGAATTTACAAGACCAGAAATAAATTTTTGTCTTTTAGCTATAAATTGTATTTTAGCATGAAACCTCATTCCGCTGGTACTGAGGCTCAGAGGGTGGTATTAGTAATGTCCATCCTCCAAGGTGACACATAGAAGTGGGTACTCTCCCTTTCACCATTTGCCTTGGTATTGAGTTTGGTGGATTTAGTTGCCTCCTTGTAACGCTGAGCGCCCCGGTCCCTGCTCCTGGACCGGAGTACTCACTGCGTTTGCCCCCGCAGAGTACCCCGTCAGACGCACTGACCGGGGACACTCCTGTCTCCGGCGGGGACACGGCCCGCTCCGGCTGTCTCCACTTGTCCCCTGACATGTGGTCCCCGGCGCGCGCGTCCCCGCACTATAGGGTGCGTGCGCGCCGGCCTGGTCCAATCCAATAATAAAGCAGTTCCTATAAATGTACCCTGCCCCTTCCTGCCCTTGCCGGATCTTTGTTGCCCTTGTGCCCTAAAGAAAGCGTTTTTTGTGTATTCCCTGCTTGTTGCCGAACCCGTTGCTAACGACTACCGCCTGAGAACCTACCGCCTGCGTGCCCTGACCTTTTGCTATGTCTGACTTCGCCTCTGCCTGACCCTTCTGTACCACGCCAGTCTCAGATGCCAGAGAGGTTGAGTCGCTACCGGAGGATACGACCTGGGAGTTACCGCCGCAGCAAGTCCATCCCGCTTTCCGGTGGGCTCTGGTGAAAACCAGTAACGCCTTAGAACCGATCCTCCGGTATGGCCCACGCCATCGCCTCTCTGGCACAGAGGATCCACCTCCTGTACCTGCTTCCTGTTACCAGTCCGGATTCTTACAGTAAGATCCGGCCATGGATCCCGCTGAGGTGCCTTTGCCTAGTGTTACTATGATTGTGGCTCAGCAGTTGCAGCAGATCGCCTAGCAAGGTCAACAGCTGGCGCAGTTGACCGCCATGTTGCAGCAACTTCTACCAGCTCTGCAGCAACCGCCACCTCCGCCTGCACCTGCTTCACCTGTTCCAGAGTCCATTTGTCCATGCCGGCCAAATACGACAGTGATCCCAAGTTGTGCCCCGGATTCCTATCTCAATGCTCTCTTCATCTTGAGATGTTGGCCGACCAGTTCCCCTCTGAGCGAGCCAAGGTGGCGTTTGTTATTAGCCTGCTTTCTGGGAAGGCCCTGGCCTGGGCTACACCGCTTTGAGGCTGCAAAGATCCAGCCACTGCAAGTGTCCTGAGTTTCTTCCAGGAATTCTGGAGTGTCTTTGAGGAGCCAGCCCGGGCTTCCTCTGCTGAGACTGCTTTACTGAACTTGTCCCAGGGGAGTTCATCTGTGGGCGATTACGCCATCCGTTTCCGTACCCTTGCTTCGGAACTCTCCTGGAATAATGAGGCGCTCTGTGCTACGTTCAAGAAAGGCTTGTCCAGCGCTATAAAGGATGTTCTGGCCGCAAGAGAAGTACCTTCCAACCTGAGTGACCTCATCCACTTGGCCACCAGTGCTCGTCCCAGACGCTTTCCTCGTTTGGCTCCTATCTTCAGGCATCCACCGCAACCCTCTACTGGGCCTCCCGCCGAGGAAGCCATGCAGGTGGATCGGTCTCACCTGACCACTCAAGAAAGGAACCGTCGCAGAAACGAGAACCTCTGTTTGTACTGTGCTAGTACTGAGCACTTCCTAAAAGACTGTCCTGTCCATCCACCGTGCCAGGGAAACGCGCGCACCTAGTCAGCGTTGGAGAGGCGTTGCTAGGTGTGAATACTTCCTCTCCACGTATTACTGTATCCGTGCGGATTTCGGTACCCGCCAGGACATCCTTTGCTGCCACTGCTTTTCTGGATTCCGGCTCTGCCGGTAACTTCATAGACGCCTCGCTGGTAAACAAGTACAGCATCCCTGTTGTTCGTCTGCAGAAGTCCTTCTTCATCTCCACAGTCAACGGAGAGAGATTCAACGGCACTGTGCAGCTCCGTACGGAACCCCTCCAGATGGTTATCGGAGTCCTGCATTCTGAGAAATTGGAGTTCTTTGTGTTACCCCACTGCACCTCTGAACTCCTTTTGGGACTGCCCTGGCTCCAGTGCCACTGTCCTGTTCTGGATTGGACCTCCTGAGAGGTCCGAAGTTGGGGTTCTTCTTGTTTTGGCAGATGCCTCAAGCCGATTCAAGCCAAGTCTGCACCCATAGTCTCTCCTCCTCCTGGTCTGCCTCAACCATATGTTGATTTTGCGGACATTTTTTGCAAGAGACAAGCGGAGGTGTTACCTCCACACAGGCCTTATGACTGCCCCATAGACTTGCAGCCAAGTACCTCGCCCCCTAGATGAAGGATCTACCCTCTTTCTCCTCCAGAGACTCTCGCCATGTAGGAGTACATCCGAGAGAATTTGCAGAGAGGGTTTTTCAGGAAATCCTCATCCCCTGCCGGAGCAGGTTTCTTTTTCGTCTCTAAGAAGGACGGTACTCTTCGGACGAGCATTGACTATCGGGGACTCAACAACATCACTATTAAGAACCGTTACCCTCTTCCCCTGATTGCAGAACTCTTTGACAGTTTTCGAGGTGCCAAGTACTTTACCAAGCTAGATCTCAGGGGGGCCTACAATCTCATTCGGATTCGAGAGGGTGATGAGTGGAAGACGGCTTTTAATACCCGAGATGGTCATTTTGAGTATTTAGTCATGCCCTTTGGACTCTGCAACACTCCAGCCGTCTTCCAAGAGTTCGTTAACGACATGTTCAGAGACCTGTTCTATACCTGTGTGGTAGTTTACCTGAATGATATCCTCATTTTCTCTTCAAATTTGGATCAACACCGTGCGCATGTCCGCCTTGTACTCTCCCGTCTTAAGAAGAACCGTCTCTATGCTAAATTCGAAAAGTGCCTGTTTGACCGCACCAGTCTTCCCTTCCTGGGTTGCATCATTTCCGCCAAGGGACTACAAATGGACCCTGCCAAGCTTTCTGCAGTCTTGGACTGGCCTCATCCCTCTGGCCTTAAGGCCAGATAGCGATTTCTCGGATTCGCTAACTACTACAGACAGTTAATCCTGCATTACTCTACCCTTGTGGCACCTATCGTGGCCTTGACCAAGAAGGGGCCAATCCGAAGTCTTGGCCTCCTCAGGCCGAGGAGGCCTTCTGCGCTCTCAAGTCTGCCTTTGCCTCCGCTCCAGTCCTGTCCAGGCCTGTTCCTACTAAACCTTTCTACCTGGAGCTAGACGCCTCCTCCGTGGGTGCTGGTGCCGTGCTCACGCAAAAGTCTCTGAAAGGCAAGTCGGTTACCTGTGGGTTTTTCTCGAAGACTTTCTTTCCCGCAGAGAGAAATTATTCCATAGGAGATAGAGAACTACTCACCATCAAGTTGGCTCTGGAAGAGTGGAGACACTTACTCGAAGGATCTGTACACCCCGTGAACATCTATACAGATCATAAAAACCTATTATACCTCCAGTCTGCTCAGAGACTAAACCCCCGCCAAGCTCGCTGGTCTCTATTTTTTGCCAGATTTAATTTCCTGATCCACTTTCGTGCAGCGAGTAAGAACATCAGAGCCGATGCTCTTTCCCGCTCTTCTGATGTCTCAGGAGATGAAGTCAAGCCACAGCACATTGTACCTCCGGAACGTTTGGTCACCTGTTGACTTGCGTAATCTTCCTCCAGGGAAGACCTTTGTTTCTCCCCATCAACGCCTGAAAGTTCTTAAGTGGGGGGATTCTTCTTTACTCGCAGGACATCCTGGTGTCCGGAAAACGGTACAACTGATCTCCAGAAGATATTGGTGGCCATCCTTTGAAAAGGACATCTCTGAATTTGTGCAGGCCTGTTCTGTATGCGCTAGAGACAAGACCCCTCGCCAGAGACCCGCCGGTTTTCTCCAGCCTCTCCCTGTACCGGAGTCCCCATGGTCCCACATCGCTATGGACTTTTTTACGGACTTGCCACCATCTCACGGCAAAACGGTAATTTGGGTCGTCGTGGACCGCTTTTCTAAGATGGCGCACTTTATCCCATTGCCAGCCTTATCATCTGCGCCATAGTTGGCTAAGCATTTCTTACGGCACATCTTCCGTTTGCATGGTCTACCCTCGCATATTGTCTCCGACAGAGGGGTACAATCTGTGGACAGCTTAAAATCAAGTTGGATTTCTCCTCGTCATATCATCCCCAAACCAACGGCCAAGTGGAGTGAATGAATCAAATTTTGGGCGACTATCTTCGTCACTTCGTCTCCTCCCGCCATGATGACTGGGTCGACATCCTAACGTGGGCGGAATTATCCTATAACCACAAGGACTCTTCTGCCACAAGTCTCCCTTCTTCGTGGTTTACGGCCGTCATCCTCTGCCACCTTTGCCATTGTCCTCCACCTCCGGTGTACCTGCAGTGGATGACCTTGTGCGGGATTTTGCTTCCATCTGGCCCGAAACGCGCCTCTCCCTACAACAGGCTTCTTCCCGCATGAAGGTCCAAGTGGACAAGAAGCGTCGGTCTCCTCCTGTCCTGGTTCACGGGGACAGAGTTGGCTTTCCTCGAGGTATATCTGCTTCAGGGTCCCTAGTTATAAGCTAGGTCCTCGCTACTTGGGACCCTGCAGAGTCAAGAAGAGGATCAACCCAGGGTGCTACCAGCTCCACCTCCCTTCCTCTCTTAGAATCCCTAACTGTTTTCATGTCTCCCTCCTCAAGCCTGCAGTGTTCAATCGCAATCTCATCCTCAGGTTTCAGGGTACCAAGAGGAGGGGGAGACCAAACGCTCAACTGTAACGCTGAGCACCCCAGTCCCTGCTCCTGGACCGGAGCGCTCACTGCGTTTGCCCCCGCAGAGTACCCCGGTCAGACGCACTGACCGGGGAGACTCTTGTTCTGTCTCTGGTGGGCACGCGGTCTGCGCTGCGGGATGTCCCCGTGCGCGTCCCGCGTCCCCTCTTCACTTACCTGCGCCCGCTCCGGCTGTCTCCACTTCTCCCCTGACATGTGGTCCCCGGCACGCGCGTCCCTGCACTATAGGGCGCGTGCGCGCCGGCTGTGTAAAATTTAAGGGGCCAGTGCACCATTGATTGGTGCCTGGTCCAATCCAATAATAAAGCAGTTCCTATAAATGTACCCTGCCCCTTCCTGCCCTTGCCGGATCTTTGTTGCCCTCGTGCCCTAGAGAAAGCTTTTTTGTGTAATCCCTGCCTGTTGCCGAACCCGTTGCTAACGACTACTGCCTGAGAACCTTTGCTGCCTGCCCTGACCTTTTGCTACGTCTGACTTTGCCTCTGCCTGACCCTTCTGTACCACGCCAGTCTCAGCTGCCAGAAAGATTGAGTCGCTACCAGAGGATACGACCTGGGAGTTACCACCGCAGCAAGTCCATCCCCCTTTGCGGCGGGCTCTGGTGAATACCAGTAACGCCTTAGAACCGGTCCTCTCGTACGGCCCACGCCATCGCCTCTCTGGCACAGAGGATCCACCTCCTGTACCTGCTTCCTGCTACCAGTCCGGATCCTTACACTCCTTAGACCTGTTGTATGATATCCCTAGTAGGGTGGATTTTGCAGAAACTCAATTGGTGATCCTTAAACAGGGAAAGAGTTTCACAGAAAATATTGCACTGAGTTTCGTAAATGGTGTACTGCTTCAGGCTGGAATTATTAGGCTTTGAAGTGAAGGCAATTTAGATTTGGATTGTCTGACCCACAATCCAGTGTTTGACTGGCTCTCTGATAAATTGCTTGAATGGGGTTTCCATTGCTTGGTTAGTTGTATCTTCCTGACCTAATTTCTGACTTTTTTTTTATGTTTTTTGAGGACTCTCAGCTCTATCCCCACACCAAGATTCTGATTGTTTGATTGATTTGGTTCCAGGAGCTAAATTTCTCAAGGGGCAAATCTTTAATTTGTTAGGGTCAAAGAGAGTGTGCATGAAAGAGTATATACAGTCCTGTCTTCACAATTGGCCTTTCGTGTCTCCTTTGAGGGCTGGGTTCTTCTTCTGGCTTAAGATCCTACATAGATTATTATCTATGATTAAGACCACCATGGTGGAAACGTGTGATTTCTTCGTGGAAATGCGTCAGAGTTTTTGACATGTTTCTCTTTTGTATGGAACAAGCTTTTAAAGATTTGAAATACAGCCTATTGGTTTAAGGAATCTGACCTTTGTTTGTTTTACATAGATTACCGGACTCTTAATAAGACCGCTATAAAAAATCTATACCCATTGCCACTCATCCCTGATCTATTCAACCAGGTTCAGGGGGCCCACTGGTTCACCAAACTTGATTTCAGAGGGGCCTATAATTTTGTATGTATAAGAGAAGGTGATGAATGAAAAACAGTGTCCAAAACTTCTGAGGTACAACAAAAGCAGAAAGCGCTCCATAGTGTATTACTGGGATAACATGTAAACACTCCAAGTGAATAGGCGCCTACCCTTGGTGGTTGTGCAGGTCAAGCACAACTTTGGAATTTGCATATAGTTGTGTATCACTGCGTCTCTCTGCAGCCTTTCTATTAAGTAGTAATATGATAAAGCAGAAGATTTCTCTGGATGGATGATGGGATTACTATGGACACCAAGAAAGCTTTCACACCATAGTAGTAAGAAACAACAGGTGTATTTCCCAACATGCAACGTGTTTCATAGCAACAGCTGCTACCCATTGTAATCCCATCATATATCCAGAGGAATTTTCAGCTTTATCAAAACTCCTGAGGAGTATTTTGAATAATTTGTTATGCCCTTCGTGCTGAGGAACACTCCAAAATCTCATCAATGTCATATTTTAAGAGTTTCTAGGAAGGTTTCTAGTGGTGTACTTGTAAAATATTTCAATTTAATCTTCAGATTGGTCTTTGTATTGCAAAGACCAATCTGAATGTATTGCAAGTGGTAAGTGAATGTCTATTATTTGTCAACTTGGAAAAGTATCTTTTAAGTGAACAAGAAGTACAATTCTAGGGTTATGGTTTGTCTCCCAATGCGTGATCCTACCAAGGCCCAGGCCATTGTTGAGTGGGTTTGCCCATTCTCATTAAAAGTGCTCCAGAGGTTTCTAGGTTTTGCTAATTAGAATTATAAATTTATTAAAAACTTCTCAGTGATTACTAAGTCTTTGTCTGGACCTTGCACAGTGGAAGATGACGCGTCTGGGAACCTCTTCACACACTCATCTTTGCCCTTGTGCCTTCTTTTCTTGAATGTTTTCTAGTGTTGGAAGTTATTATAACGGTGGTAACAGAGAATTATTGGCTGTAAAGTGGGCCTTCAAGGAGTGGAGACATTTCCTGGAAGGTGCTGTTCATACGGTGACAGTCATTACTTATCACAAGATTTTGACCAAAAATGTTGATGCTTTGTCCCAGAGCTTTTGTGCTAGTCAGCCCTGAGATTCAGACCCTTAGACCATACTTTCTAAAGGTATTGTGGTCTCAGCAGTTTATCCTGATTTAATTTCTGGAATTGAAGCTAATCAAAATGTAGCTTCCCCAGATGTTCCATGTGACAAGACTTTTGTACACAACCAATTTCATCTTTGTGTTTTAGGGTAATGGTATATCTCTCCATTGGCAGGTTATCCAGGTGCATTGGGCTGAAAAGGATTGGTTTAAAGGAAGTTTTGGTGGACCACTCTTAACAAAGATGTAGGGACCTTTGTGTTTTCCTACAAGACCTGTGCTTGGGCCGAAAGCGCCTGAATCCAACCTGCAGGAGAACTATGTCCTCTTCCCATTCAAGATATACCCTGGACTCCTGCTGGGAGTGATAGTTTTGCAACAATTGAGGCTCCGTGTCTGAGAAGACATTGCATTATGCTAAATATGTACTAACTCCTTTTTTGTGTTTTTCGATTCTTCTCGTTTCAGATCCTTGTATGCCGAGGAATATGTTGGACTACGTTGGATTCTGTCGACCATCCTTTTTTTCTTTTAATAAAATGGCTGACGAGGGCTTTGTGGGGGCAGTGGGTTTTGTTTTAAATAATTTTTTTTGAGTGCATTGTATTTTTTTTATTTAATTTTCAGGCTTAGTAGTGGGAGGCATCTTATAGATGGAATCCATTACTTAGCCAGGGCTTAGCGTTGGCTCCAAAAACAGCTAACGCTATCCCCCAAATATTACCCCAGATCACAGCAAAATGCCGGGGTCAGGGGGAAAAATGCCAAAAACGCAAAACGGGTGTCCCTATTGACTCCCTGCTAGAATCTGGTCTTGCCTTTTTCAAACGTAGTTATGCATCCACTAATAAAGTTGTTCCAGCTACAAACAGTGACCAGTTTTGATGATCGTAGTTACATATAGATATAGTAGACAAGAAATCCAGCTCACCATGTAATTGTTCTCTCGCCCGGACTGTGCTATGGCAGGCACAAAAAGCAAAGTAGCAACAAGAGAAGATCCAGCGAAAGATGTATTGTGCCAAAAAATTATTCTTTATTGTAGTAAAAGCCAACAAACAGGAACACATATGGACAATGTGATGCGTTTCAGGTGTCGTAATGCACCCTTAGTCGTACATATTAAAAGTCAATCTATCACACATATATATCTGTAGGGAGACATAGGGTCAGCCCCCATCCAGGTGATCCGGATGAGATTCGGCAACCTGAATGCCGCAAGGTTTGAACAAACGCCAGGACGTATCTTTACATTATTAACTATTTGGTTGTAGTCAGGCTTTTTGTATGTTCCTTCCTTTTTTTATGTTTTTGCTATGTACTTGACTATTAATATACTTCAACACATTCTGTCCATGATATCCTCTGTACCACTTACAATTATAATTATTTAATATTTCAGTACACGATCTTAACCTTATACATAGGTTATGTTAGTAGCTTTATATTCTTGTATTCCGTATGTTTCGTTTTCTTCCGATATATATATACATATAATTATTTTTGTATATTTTTTGTACAGTATTCTGTAATATCTTAGTGATTTATATGACGATTTTTTTCTGTTTGATTCACAAGCCCATATATGTTTTATCTATGCCTGAATGACCCCTTCTCCATACACATATTTGTATATTTATATGTATTACTATTTGATGTATCTTATTGAAAATCATCTGTAACACTCACGTTTCTGAAGACAGGAACTCCGGTGTATGTGGATCCGCTGGACCTGTGTGGCAGATGACTCGGACCGTGCCAGGGAACGGAGTCTAAGGTGCCGCTGGTCTTCCCCAGAGCCCGCCGCAAAGCAGGATGGGCTTGCTGCTCCAGGCGACACCCAGGTCGTAACCCCCGGCAACGGCTCGACCACACAGGCGGCTGAGGAGATGCGAAGCACAGAAGGGATGAGACAACTCGTAGTCAGGATAGCTGTAGGTCAGGGCAGGCAGCACAGTAGCGTAGTCGGGACGTAGCAGAAGTTCAGTAGGCAGGCGGCCGAGAAGCAAGGTCAAGGTCACAAGAGCAGGAGATCTGGTACACGGCAAGGCAATACAAAGGAACGCTTTCTCTAGGGCACAAGGCAACAAAGATCCGGCAGAGAACTGAGGAGGGTGGAGGAATTTATCAACAAGACACAGGTGGTTACACTAATGAGCGTACTGGCCCTTTAAATCTTAAAGCTCCGGCTCGCGCACACCCTAAGGGACGGGGACACTCGCGCCGGAGCAGAGAGGCGGAAGCAGAGGCAGGGGAAACACCCGGAGAGTGACGGACTGGGGCTCGCATGCGGGTGCGTCCCGCAATGCAAGTCCCAGCCCCGTTGGCAGCAGAAAGTAAGGGGACCATGCGCTCACAGCCAGCGTGTGAGGCAGGAGCGCATAGCGTAACATCATCATTATAATGCTCCTGGTCTATTCAGTCACTACACATATCATCACTTATCTTGCTGTGATTTTTTCTTGCATTTGTTTTTGCATATATTCTTTGGATGCTATTGACAACACAGCATTAGAAAGGTTTTTACTTGTGAAGGGTTAAGACGTTGAGCCGAATCTCATCCGGATCACCTGGATGGGGGCCTACCCTACGTCTCCCTACAGATATATATGTGTGATAGATTCACTTTTAATATGTACGACTAAGGGTGCATTACGACACCTGGAACGCGTCACATTGTCCATATGTGTTCCTGTTTGCTGGCTTTTACTACAATAAAGAAGAATATTTTTGGCATACTTTCGCTGGACTATCTTCTCTTGTAGTTATATATAATACTGTAAACATTCTCTTTATTTTGTATCAGAGAGCACAAAGTCTTAATGTTAAAAAATCAATAACCTAAATTACTGTCTAGCGAATAAACATTATATTAAAAAGGACCACTGGGAAGTTTTCTAGAGAGACGTAATTATATCATATTATTTTAGATATGTTGCAATGATAGATTGTGTATATATATATATATATATATATATATATATAAGCAGTGCATATAACATTAAACTGCAGGCACATAGAAAAATCCGTTGTATATCTACATTAACTTTAGAATTCATACTTGATAACTTATGTTCTTTTTTATTGTTATTTAAATTTGTGGTACCATTTTATAGAATATAGTATCAGCACCAAATCAGTGGTAAAATACATCCCTCATACCATGGATACATGTCGGGAAATGATCTCAGAACAATTTCAGAACCTCCCGACTTCTCACAACTCAACTACTGGAGCTCAGCACAAATATAACCCTTCTTGGACTCCTTAACAAAGCAGAGGAGAATTTTTAGACCTCTAACCCCTCAACGGAACTTGTCCAATGCTTATTTTCCATATAACTGTCCCTTCTAGATATCACATATCCCAAGGACTCCGAAGCCAACCTACTTACATCCGTGTCCACAAAACAAAAGCAACATTTCTCCTCTTGGCACCTGACTCATCTCTATATCAATTGCATCAAGAATAGAGTTTTTTTTTGTAATCGGGGAGTTATTCCCTGAATTACCCACACAGTCTTGGAGATGTGAACATGAAAGATGCTTCTACAATGTACTTTGTCATATGCTTGGTTGTCATACATCCAGCACTTTGTGTTATGTTTTAGTAGTATTTGTCAAAGACTGGACTTTCTCATATATTCAGCAATATACCATTTTCAAAACATCAGAAATTTGTCATTGCAAGTTATACACTGATTTATAAGTATTTTATACTTTTATGCCAACACCCTACTATGACACTGTCCATATAAGGTGTCCTGTTCCCTGTGTATATGTTTTCTCTACGGTTCTTAACAATTTTTCTCTTTTATCATAGGCAGAATCTATTTTGTGCTCCCAAATCCTTTCAGAATCCACAGATCCCACATTCCTCTTTTCTTTATACATATTCTTTTAAATCTGCCAAATGACTCAAAATGTAATTTTATAAATCATTTAAAGCTTCACAGTGTTGGGTACAAGCAAAGCTGATATTTTAACCTACAGCTATACTCCTTGTTTAGTTCATCACCTTCATTACAATCCTTACAAGCCAATAAAGTCTCTACTCTCCAGAAGAGATCCCTCAAGATCTATTTGATACCTTATACCTTAAACCATGTCCATTACTTACCAATTCATAAATCACTTACTTATGGCTTGGTTAGTAGTATTATGGCTTAACCCAATTTACATGATCACTTTTGTAGTATGGAAAGGAATTTCACCTTTTAGTAGAAGTGGTTTTAGACATAATGGTCAATAAACTATGTAGGAAACTAGGACGTTCACTTAGAACCAGTACATTTGGCTGTTGGGTAATGATGGCACAGTAGAGTTTATATGATGACGACCTCTTGTTTTATTAATCCTTTCTAAACTTTTCAACAGTTTCCCAGAAAGATTCAGAATATGCTATACTGGTCCTTAGACAAATAATTATATCTTTTAAATTAACGTCAGAATCTGGAAATTCTATTGCAAGACTGTTAGCAATAAAAAACATTCTAAGAGATGCACCCTTACCAAACCCAAAATTACAGCTTCTCCAGGCAAAATACTTCAACCTTACTAAACACTATTTTAGGCTTTAATCACTACAATGATGTTCACACAGGGTATAATCCTTCTTAGAACAATATTCTGCTTCTGAGACAACTGAAACTGCAGAATGTCATCAAATCTCATGGAGAATCGCACACATATTATATTCCACCTCCTTCCATTCTCCCCAAATCCTAATGATAAACTTCTAATTATGTGTGTTTTCTCCACAATTTACTTATTGGGAATTCTTATGAATTCAGTTGTTATTGTAGTAATCTGTCTGGATACACATCTACACACCCCAATGTATCTATTCTTCTGTAAGTTATCGGTGATAGATATCTGCGGCACCACCGTCGTTTTCCCTAAACTTCTACATATCCTGTTATCTGGGAATGGCCTGGTATCCTTCACCCAGTGCTTCTCCCAGATGTATTTTTTCTTTGTGGCAACCAGTGCAGAAGTGATACTTCTCTTTATAATGGGATATGACCGATACATTGCGATTTGTCATCCCTTGCACTATCACCAAATCCTGAGTATGATGACCTGTACACTTATTATGGTCATTATGTGGGTTTGCGCTTTCATAAACCCATTATTCTTCATCATCCCACTTATGAACTTGACATTTGACCGGGTCACTGTTCTTCATCAGTTCTTCTGTGATTCTTTATCTGTATTTAATGCATCCTACGGTGGCTCCAATAAGTTTTACATTGCACTGTGTATAGAATGGGTTCTGCTTGGACTCTGCCCCTTCTTTTGTAATTTGGTGTCCTACATTAACATTTTTTGTGTCATTGTACGTATTAAATCCAGGGAAGGGAGAAGAAAAGCCTTCTCCACCTGTTCTTCCCACCTTATTGTCATGGTGATCTACTACTCTACAGGAGGGTCACACGTCATGTCCTCCTTCTACCACACAGGAGATCTTCTTAACCAAATCTTGTCCATGTTCTACACTACGATTGTCCCCACAATAAATCCACTTGTTTATAGTCTACGTAACAATGAAATCAAGAAAGCTCTTCAGAGGTTGTGGAAGGCAAAATAGTCATGGGTGTATTTTTGTAGGGAACAAATAGGGAAATTCTACATTTATGCTTGAGGCTCTTATTATTAGTATTATGATTGTCATTGACCTATTTACTACTCAACTATCCTACTACCACTGCCACTTATGCCCCTATGGTGCCAGAACAGAAAAAAAAAAAAAAACTTGTCATACTATTTTCGAAACTACACCCCTCAAGGAACGTAACAAGGGGTACAGTGAGCCTTAATACCCCACAGGTGTTTGACGACTTTTCGTCAGCCCAATGGTGCTCGTTCTCTTCTGAGCATTGTAGTGCACCCGGAGAGCACTTTACATCCACATATGGGGTATTTTGTTACTCAGAAGAAATGGGGTTACAAATTTTCGGGGCTTTTTTCCTATTTTCCCTTGTGAAAAATTTAGGGTAACACCTGCATTTTAGTGAAAAAATTTTTTTTTTCATTTTCCCACCCAACTTTAACAAAAATGAATGAAAACCCCACCCTGTGGGGTGTTAAGGCTCACTATACCCCTTGTTACGTTCCATGAGGGGTGTAGTTTCCAAAATGGGGTCACGCGTTGGTATTGGTATCGCTATAAAATCAGCCACCCCTGTGCAAATCATCAATTTAGGCCTCAAATGTACATAGTGTGCTCTCACTCCTGAGCCTTGTTGTGCACCAACAGAGCATTTTACGTCCACATATGGGGTATTTCCGTACTCAGGAGAAATTGCTTTACAAATTTTGGGGGTCTTTTTTTCCTTTTACCTCTTGTGAAAATGAAAAGTATAGGGCAATACCAGCATTTTAGTGTAAAAAAATTATTTGTAGACCCAAACTTTACCTTTTCGTAAGTGGTAAAAGGAGAAAAATCCCCCCAAAATTTGTAACACAATTCCTCCCGAGTACGGAAATACCCCATATGTGGCCCTAAACGATTTCCTTGAAATATGAAAGGGCTCCGGAGTGATAGAGCGCCATGCGCATTTGAGGACTAAATTAGGGATTTGCATAGGGGTGGACTCGGATGCAAGCATTACAATTGCCTCCGCTACCAAAAATATTCTACGCCAGTGATTCCCAAATAGGGTGCCTCCCGCGGTTGCTAAACTCCCAACATGCCTGGACAGTCAGAGTTGTTGTTTTGCAACAGCTGGAGGGTCCGTTTTGGAAACACTGCCGTACAAGATGTTTTTCATTTTTATTGGGGGGGGGGGGGAGAGGTGGACAGTGTACGTGTGTATATGTAGTGTTTTACCCTTTATTTTGTGTAGCGTAGTGTTTTTAGGGTACATTTACATGGGCGGGGGTTTACGGTGAGTTTACCGCTAGGAGTTTGAGCTGCGGTGGAAAATTTGCTGCATCCCAAACTTGAAGCAGGAAACTCACTGTAAACCCCCGCCCGTGTGAATGTAGCCTGTACATTCACATGGTGGGCTAACCTCCAGCTGTTTCAAAACTACAACTCCCAGCATGTACTGCCAGACCATGCATGCTAGGAGTTGTACTTTTGCAACAGCTAGAGGCACACTTGTCAGAAAACCTTGAGTTAGACTCTGTTACCTAACTCGGTATTTTCCAACCAGTGTGCCTCCAGCTGTTGCAAAACTACAACTCCCAGCATGCACTGATCACCAAAGGGCATGCTGGGATATGTAGTTATGACAAACCTGGAGGCACACAACTAAAACTCCCAGCATGCCAAGACAGCAGTTTGCTGTTCGTACATGCTGGGAGTTGTAGTTTTGCAAGATTTAGAGGGCCACCGTTTAGAGACCATCACCACAGTGATCTTCAAACTGTAGCCCTCCAGATGTTGCAAAGCTACAAATCCCAGGATGTCCAGACAGCAAACTGCTGTGTGGGCATGCTGAGAGTTGTAATTTTGCAAGATTCAAATCAGCATTAACCCTTGACGTAAAAACAGGATTATATATTAAAGTTTCATTTAAACCGCATTGCAGAATTGGAGTGGACAGAGTAGCTAATCAGCAATTAACATTTAAAGGGGTACTCGGTGGAAAAAAATAATTTAAATGAACTGGTGCAAGAAAGTAAAACAGATTTGTAAATTAATTCTATTTAAAAATCATAATTCTTCCAGTACTTATCAGCTGCTGTATGCTCCACAGGAAGTTCTTTTCTTTTTGAATTTCTTTTCTGTCTGATCTCAGTGCTCTCTGCTGCCACCTCTGTCCATGTCAGGAACTGTCCAGAGCAGGAGAGGTTTGCTATGGGGATTTGCTCCTACTCTGGACAGTTCCTGACATGGACAGAGGTGGCAGCAGAGAGCACTGTGATCAGACTGGAAAGAACTACACAACTTCCTCTGGAGCATACAGCAGCTGATAAGTACTGGAAGGATTAAGATTTTTAAATAGAAAAAAATTACAAATCTGTTAAACTTTCTGGCACCAGTTCATTAAAAAAAAAAAATCCACCGGAGTACCCCTTTATTGCCACAAGGCGCTTTGTCATGCTTCAGCCACTCCCACACACACACAGAGGGACCTATCCTTGTGATATGGGAATATGCAAATGAACAGTTACTGCCATAATAATATTCAACTCATAAATAGCAAAGCTAGAAGAAAAAAGTAAAGAGAAAAAAATGAATGAAAGTATACAATAGTATAAAATAGTGGCAGAATCAAAGAAATGCACAACGGTAGTTACAATCATTCCGCTCCACAGCTTCTGATGCCCTGGTACTGAGAATCCACTTAACTTCCCGTCCTAATAATCTATTATGTCGATCTATCCTAGGGGAGTTACTTTTAACCCCCTTCTATCCCTGTGAAGTGGAGGACATGAGCATTACCCTTTTGTTGGTTTTAGATATGTTCAATGAGACGGATAGAACTGACTCTTGTATAATTACAGTAGATCTGCTCCCTAAATCTAAGGGTTTATTCACCCGGCAGAATTTCCACTTCAACTTAAAGCCCATAGACTTCTATGGGATTCCGCACTCCCATTCAATCTTCTGAAATTTGGCCATGTGAGTAGACCCTTACACAAGCCTTCAACCCTTTCCCTGTCAGGAATATTTGCCATATATGTACAGTACAGTGGAGATTAAAAGTTTGGGCACCCCAGGTAAAAATTTGTATTAATGTGCATAAATAAGCCAAGAAAAGATGGAAAAATCTCCAAAAGGCATCAAATTACAGATTAGACATTCTTATAATATGTCAACAAAAGTTAGATTTTATTTCCATCATTTACACTTTCAAAATAACAGAAAACAAAAAAATGGCGTCTGCAAAAGTTTGGGCACCCTGCAGAGTTAATATCTTGTACTGCCCCCTTTGGCAAGTATCACAGCTTGTAAACACTTTTTGTGGCCAGCCAAGAGTCTTTCAATTCTTGTTTGAGGTATCTTTGCCCATTCTTCCTTACAAAAGTCTTCCAGTTCTTTGAGATCTCTGGGCTGTCTGTCACGCACTGCTCTTTTAGGGTCTATCCATAGATTTTCAATTATGTTGAGGTCAGGAGATTGTGAAGGCCATGGCAAAACCTTCAGTTTACACCTCTTGATGTAACCCCCCGTGGATTTTGAGGTGTGTTTAGGATCATTATCCATTTGTAGAAGCCATCCTCTCTTTAACTTCAGATTATTCACAGATGGCATCAAGTTAACATCCATAATTTGCTGAAATTTTATTGAATCAATTTTTCCTTCTACTCGTGAGATGTTCCCTGTGCCACTGGCTGCAATACAACCCCAAAGCATGATTGATCCATCCCCATTCTTAACAGTTGGACAGATGTTATTTTCATTAAATTATATTCCCCTTCTTCTCCAAATGTACCTTTGCTCATTCCGGCCAAAAAGTAAAATTTTAACCTCATCGGTCCACAGAACTTGTTTTCAAAATGCATCAGGCTTGTCTATATGTTCATTTGCAAAGTTCAAATGCTGATTTTTGTGGTGAGGATGTAGAAAAGGTTTTCTTCTGATGACTCTTCCATGAAGACCATATTTGTACAAGTATCTCTTTATAGTGGAATAGTGTACCACAACTCCAGTGTCTGCCAGATCTTTCTGGAGGGATTGTGCAGTCAAACGTGGGTTTTGAATAGTTTTTCTCACAATCCTGCGAGCTGTTCTTTCTGATATTTTTCTTGGTCTTCCAGATCTTGCTTTAACTTCCACTGTTCCTGATGACTGGCATTTCTTAATTACATTCCGAACAGAGGATATTGACTTCTGAAAATGTTTTGCTATCTTCTTATAGCCTTCTCCAGCTTTGTAAGCGTCAACTATTTTCAGTTTAAGATTTCTAGACAACTGCTTAGAAGAACCCATGGTGCTGATTGTTGGGGCAAGGTCAGATGAGTCTGGGCATTTAACCCGATAACGACCATGGACGAATATAGACATACAGGTTGGCGGGCGTTCCGGCATCTGGACATCTATACTCGTCCATTATTCTCATGGCAGGGACTCAGCTTTATCAAACAGCCGGGACCCTGCTGCACTGCCGGGACCAAAGTAAACTTCGGCCCCGGCAGTTTTAACCCTTACAGCCGCGGTCGGAAGTGACTGTGGGCTGTAAGTGTTATGACAGAGGGAGGGGGCTCCCTCTGTCTCGTCTGCAGCACCCCTCATTGCAATCGCCTGCCGGGGCCGGGGCCTGCCGCAGTGCCGGTAGTGAAGTTCACTTCACTCCCGACAGTTTGACCCTTACAGCCGCGGTCAGAAGTGACCGCGTGCTGTAAGGAGTTCTGACAGAGGGAGGGGGCTCCCTCTGTCTCTCCTGCAGCACCCTGGAGCACCGCGGGGTGCTGCTACATACCTGGCCAGTCGGGGGTCCTACAAAGAAACCCAGGTCTGCCCTGGGTATTGCCAGAAAGGACGTGCAGGAGGAACGTCCTAATATGCTGCCTGCTAGTGAAAACTTACATATAACTGCAATGCTTTGGAATACTAAGTATTCCAAAGCATTAAAAAGTGTAAAAAAAAATAAAAGTGTAAAAATAAATAAAAATGTAATAAAAGTGATAAAAGACATTTTTTTTAAAATACATTTATTAAATGAATCTAATAAAAAAAAAGCATAATGTGTAGGATCGCATTGACGGACATCCGCAGCATGTAATATGCTGTGTATGTCCACCATGTGATCCTACACATTATGCAGCAGTCACGGTAATGAGCTCCCTGCTGCGGCTGGGTAGCTTTGTGTGTCCACTCATAGCGGCGGATTTCCCACCGGCAGTCATGAGCGGACACACTGAGCTACCCAGCCGCAGCAGTGATGGATATATTCGCCATGAGCGGGTGCTTATTCCCACAACATGGCGGATATATCCATCAGGAGCCTTAACTGTCTTAGACAGACACGTTATACTGCTAGCCAACCAAGGACCAATGAGAGAGGTCCCTGGTCCAGCCAATAACTTGTAGGGGTGCGGTATATAAATGGGGTCACTTGTGGGGGTACTGTTCTGCCCTGAAAGCCAAATGGCGCTCCTCTCCTTCTGAGTCCTACCACGCGGCCAAGGAACCATATATGGCCTAAGCGGGGGTATTTCCGAACATGGGACAAGCAGCTAAATAAAATATAGGGTGCATTTCTTTCAATATCAGAAGTGATGTACAAAAAATATGTCCCACAAATTATGCATTGTGAAAAAAAGCTAGCTTCAATTTTTTAACACTGACTTTGAAATAATTCCTGCCAAAAAACTATGGTATTAAAATACTCACTGTACCCCCTAGCGAATACCTTAAGGGGTCTAGTTTTTAAAATTGTGTCATTTGGGGGGGGGGTTCCCATGTTCTACTACTTCTCAGTTGATGCAAACCTTGCTTAGCACATAAAAATAAGATGGACTTTTCAAATTTACAAAATGTCAAGTAAATTTGCTAGGCCTCTAATACATCTAAAATGTCAATAATAATAAAAAAAAAAGTTGAGAAAATAAAGTAGACATATGAAATTATAATTTTTGATAAAAAAATAAACATGTATAAATATATGCAACCTATTAACGTCAAAATAACAAAAAATCTTCTTTTTTTAAAAAATTTCACGGTTTCTTGCGTTGTAAATAAAAAAATACAAATGATATCGATTAACTTTTACTATTTTCATGTAGTACAACTTGTGACAAAAAAACAATGTCAGAATTGTTTTCATTGGCAAAACATTACCAGAGTTATTCTCAAATAAAGACATACATCCCTGATTTGAAAAAACATACATCCCAGATTTGCAAAGTGCCCAAACTTTTGAAGACGCCATTTTTTTTCTGTTATTTTGAAAGTGTAAATGGTGGAAATAAAATCTAACTTTTGTTGACATATTATAAGAATGTCTAATCTGTAATTTGATGCCTTTTGGAGATTTTTCCATCTTTCCTTGGCTTCTTTATGCACATTAATACACATTTTTACCTGGGGTGGCCAAACTTCTGATCCCCACTATAACTATTACTCTTCTTATGCTCCATTCACACTGCCGTTAGTGCCCGGCAGTGTGACAGCGTCAGAAGATAGCGGGAGAAGAATTTGTGCTTGCAACGTCTTTTTCTCCCGCTATCTTCCGGCGGAATAACGGCCACAATAACGGACGTCAGAGAATCTCATTCAAGTAAGATCCTCTGTTCCCGTTATGCCTCCCGTTGAGTTCACACTAAAGGCAAAAAAAAGAAAAAAAGAGAGCCTTAAAGGGGTACTCCGCTGCACAGCGTTTGGAATGCTAGAGCCGGGAGCTTGTGACGTCATAGCCCCGCCCCCTCATGACATCACGCCCAGCCTCCTCAATGCAAGTCTATGGGAGGGGGAGTGACGGCCATCACTCCCCCTCCCATAGACTTGCATTGAGGGTGCAGGGCATGACATCATGAGGGGGCAAAGCTATGATGTCACAAGCTCACGAGCTCCCGGTGCCGGCTCCAACGTTCGGAACAGTTTTTTCCAAACGCTGAGCAGCGGAGTACCCCTTTAATGGCCAGAAGTTTGTGGCAGAGCCACAGAGGCAGTGTGAAAGTAGCCTTAGAGCCATAAATCTTTTATTTTCCCACATATGGAGCCATACAAGGGCTTGTTTTTGCGGGGTTACTTGTACTTTTTAAAGACACTCTTCCTTTTTCCATAAATGTACTACTAAAAATGGAACAAAACTGTGTTGAAATTTAAATATAAATGCAATTCTGCGGCTTTTGAGGTGTCTAGATTTTATTCCTTTCACTTTGCAGTAAAACTGATATGTTATATTTATTCTGCAAATCAGTACGATTACAGTGATACCCAATTTATATAATTATTTTGTTTAACTATCTTCAAAAATTTAAAGAAAATAAAAAATAACTTAGAAACATCCTTTAAATCCCCATCATCTCACACCATTAACTATTTTACTTCTCCATCTCTGGAGCTGTATGAAGTCGTGAACTGTTCTTTTCATCAGTACTATTTTAGACTCAATGGGTTTTTCATGTCAACTTTTCTGGGATGTGATGTGACCAAAATTGAGTAATTCTTGTGTGGTGAGCCACGGTGAATGGCGGGGCCATGGGGTGCAGCGGTGTAGGTGGATGGGGCAGATTGTTTTAACCCCAGGGGTAAGATGTTATTAACCCCTAATGTTCGTGATGCCAGAGTGTTTTTGGATATCGGGAACCACCCAAACAATATCCCTCCTATCCCAAGGCAGTGAAATGAGAGTCCATGACCAGGTTATGGTTTAACAGAGGCTTTACTGAAGTCAGACAGTTGTTATAGTCTCAGAATCCCAGAGAAGTGGTCAGGAACGCTGTAGGACCTTGCAGCTTGCTGGGACTAGTTGTACTTTTAATAGACTTTAGATAAATGACTTTAGGCTTGACTAGACTGCAGGTAGTGTAGATTTGAGGCTTTCCAGGTAGCTGGACACTAGCACTGAGACATCTGCTCTCTCTGTTCCTCAGCAGTAAAAGAGTGATGGTAGAAGAGCCCAAAGAGCCAAAAAAGAGCCAAAAGAGAGAGATTGCCGCACCTCCCTTCCTTATAAAGGGGGGCTGTATTAGAAGCCCTGTCACGATTCGGCTGGCTGGAGGTGGATCCTCTGTGCCAGAGAGGGATTGGCGTGGACCGTGTTGGTGGACCGGTTCTAAGTTGCTACTGGTATTCACCAGAGCCTGCCGCAAAGCGGGATGGTCTTGCAGCGGCGGTAGCAACCAGGTCGTATCCACCAGCAACGGCTCAACCTCTCTGACTGCTGAAGATAGGCGCGGTACAAGGGAGTAGACAAGAGCAAGGTCGGACGTAGCAGAAGGTCAGGGCAGGCAGCAAGGATCGTAGTCAGGGGCAACGGCAGGAGGTCTGGAACACAGGCTAGGAACACACAAGGAAACGCTTTCACTGGCACAATGGCAACAAGATCCGGCAAGGGAGTGCAGGGGAAGTGATGTATAAATAGGGAGTGCACAGGTGAACACACTAATAAAGCCTGCTGCGCCAATCAGTGGCGCAGTGGCCCTTTAAATTGCAGAGACCCGGCGCGCGCGCGCCCTAAGGAGCGGGGCCACGCGCGCCGGGACAAGACCGACGGGGAGCGAGTCAGGTACGGGAGCCGGGATGCGCATCGCGAGCGGGCGCCTCCCGCATCGCGAATCGCATCCCGGCTGAGAGAGACATTGCAGCGCACCCGGTCAGCAGGTCTGACCGGGGCGCTGCAAATGCGAGGAAGTTGCGAGCGCTCCGGGGAGGAGCGGGGACCCGGAGCGCTCGGCGTAACAGTACCCCCCCCTTGGGTCTCGCCCTCTTCTTGGAGCCTGAGAACCTGAGAACAAGACTTTTGTCTAGGATGTTGTCCTCAGGTTCCCAGGATCTCTCTTCTGGACCACAGCCTTCCCAATCCACCAAAAAAATTTTTTTTCCTCTGACCGTCTTGGAGGCCAGAATCTCCTTCACGGAGAAGACGTCAGAAGAACCGGATACAGGAGTGGGAGAAACAAGTTTGGGAGAGAAGCGGTTAATGATGAGTGGTTTAAGGAGAGAGACATGGAAGGCATTGGGAATACGAAGAGAAGGAGGAAGGAGGAGTTTGTAAGAGACAGGGTTGATCTGGCACAAGACTTTGAAAGGACCAAGATAGCATGGTCCCAGTTTGTAACTGGGGACACGAAAGCGGACATATTTAGCAGAGAGCCATACCTTGTCTCCGGGAGCAAAAATGGGGGGAGTTCTTCTTTTCTTATCGGCAAATCTTTTCATCCGGGATGAAGCCTGTAAAAGAGAATTTTGGGTCTCTTTCCATATGGTGGAGAGATCACGAGTCACTTCATCCACAGCGGGCAAACCAGAGGGCAAGGGAGTAGGGAGGGGGGGAAGAGGGTGACGGCCGTACACTACGAAAAATGGGGACTTAGCAGAAGATTCAGAGACTCTGAAGTTGTATGAGAATTCGGCCCATGGTAGAAGATCTGCCCAGTCATCCTGGCGGGAGGAAACAAAATGCCGTAAATAGTCACCCAGAACCTGATTAATTCTTTCTACTTGCCCATTGGATTGGGGATGATAAGAAGAAGAGAAGTTTAATTTAATCTTGAGCTGTTTACAGAGGGCCCTCCAGAATTTAGACACGAATTGGACGCCTCTATCCGAGACGATATGCGTGGGCAATCCATGAAGGCGAAAAATGTGTACAAAAAATTGCTTTGCCAACTGAGGCGCTGAAGGAAGACCAGGAAGAGGAATAAAATGTGCCATCTTGGAAAATCGATCAACGACCACCCAAACAACTGTGTTGCCACGGGATGAGGGCAAGTCTGTAATAAAGTCCATACCAATCTGTGACCAAGGCTGTTCGGGAACGGGCAGAGGATGAAGGAGGCCAGCAGGCTTCTGGCGAGGAGTCTTATCCCGGGCACAGACAGTACAGGCCCGTACAAAATCAACAACATCCGTCTCCAGAGTCGGCCACCAATAAAAACGAGAGATGAGTTGCAAGGATTTTTTGATGCCCGCATGGCCTGCGAGATGGGAGGAGTGTCCCCATTTGAGAATCCCGAGACGCTGGCGTGGAGAAACGAAGGTCTTCCCTGGAGGAGTTTGCCTGATGGAGGCTGGAGAAGTGGAGATCAGACAGTCCGGAGGAATGATGTGTTGCGGAGAGACCTCTACTTCAGAGGCATCAGAAGAACGAGAGAGGGCATCGGCCCTAATGTTCTTGTCAGCAGGGCAAAAATGAATTTCAAAGTTAAAACGGGCAAAGATCAACGACCACCTGGCCTGGCGAGGGTTCAGTCGTTGGGCAGACTGGAGATAGGAGAGATTCTTGTGATCAGTGTATATGATAACTGGAAATTTTGATCCCTCCAGCAGATGCCTCCATTCCTCAAGCGCCAATTTAATGGCCAGTAGTTCTCGATCCCCGATGGAGTAATTTCTCTCTGCTGGAGAGAAGGTCCTAGAAAAAAACCCACAAGTAACAGCATGCCCGGAAGAATTTTTTTGTAGAAGGACAGCTCCAGCTCCCACTGAGGAGGCATCTACCTCCAATAGGAAGGGTTTAGATGGGTCAGGTCTGGAGAGCACGGGAGCAGAAGAAAAGGCAGACTTGAGATGTTTAAATGCGTCTTCCGCTTGTGGAGACCAGGACTTGGGATTGGCATTTTTCTTGGTTAAAGCCACGATAGGAGCCACAATAGTGGAAAAGTGTGGAATAAATTGTCTGTAATAATTGGCAAACCCCAAAAAACGTTGGATAGCACGGAGTCCGGAGGGGCATGGCCAATCTAAGATGGCAGAGAGTTTATCTGGGTCCATTTGTAGTCCCTGGCCAGAGACCAAGTATCCTAGGAAAGGAAGAGATTGACATTCAAAGAGACATTTCTCCATTTTGGCATAAAGTCTCTGAAGAACCATGCGGACATGCTGGCGGTGTTCTTCTAAGTTGGCAGAAAAAATCTGAATATCGTCCAGATAAACCACAACACAGGAATATAAGAGACCACGAAAAATTTCATTAACAAAGTCTTGGAAGACGGCAGGGGCGTTGCACAGGCCAAAGGGCATGACCAGATACTCAAAGTGTCCATCTCTGGTGTTAAATGCAGTCTTCCATTCGTCCCCCTCCCTGATGCGGATGAGATTATAAGCCACCCTTAAGTCCAGTTTGGTAAAGATGTGGGCACCTTGTAGGCGATCAAAGAGTTCCGAGATAAGAGGTAAGGGGTAGCAGTTTTTTACCGTGATTTTATTAAGTCCACGGTAGTCAATGCAAGGGCGTAGGGAGCCATCTTTTTTGGACACAAAAAAAAATCCAGCTCCGGCAGGAGAGGAGGATTTGCGGATAAAGCCCTTTTTAAAATTTTCCTGGATGTACTCTGACATGGCAAGAGTCTCTGGAGCAGACAGAGGATAGATTCTGCCTCGGGGTGGAGTAGTACCCGGGAGGAGGTCAATAGGACAGTCATAAGGCCTGTGAGGGGGTAAAGTCTCAGCTTGCTTCTTGCAAAAGACGTCAGCATAGTCCATATAAGCCTTAGGAAGACCGGATACAGGGGGAACCACAGGGTCACGGCAGGGAGTACTGGGAACCGGTTTAAGACAGTCCTTGAGACAAGAAGTACCCCAGTTCTTGATTTCTCCTGTGGACCAATCAAGGGTTGGGGAATGGCGTTGAAGCCACGGTAATCCAAGAAGAATTTCAGAAGTGCAGTTGGAGAGGACCAAAAATTCAATTTTTTCGTGATGAGGTCCGATGCACATTAGGAGAGGTTCCGTGCGGTAACGCACGGTACAGTCCAATCTTTCATTGTTAACAGAATTGATGTAGAGGGGTCTGGCGAGACTGGTCACCGGGATGTTGAACCTGTTGATGAGAGAGGCCAAAATAAAATTTCCTGCAGATCCGGAATCCAGGAAGGCCATAGCAGAGAAGGAGAAGGTAGAGGAAGATATCCGCACAGGCACAGTAAGGCGTTGAGAAGCAGAGTTGACATCAAAAACTGTTTCACCTTTGTGCGGAATCAGCGGACGTCTTTCCAGGCGGGGAGGACGGATAGGACAATCCTTCAAGAAGTGTTCGGTACTGGCACAGTACAGGCACAGATTCTCCATGCGGCGTCGTGTCCTCTCTTGAGGTGTCAAGCGAGACCGGTCAACTTGCATAGCCTCCACGGCGGGAGGCACAGGAACGGATTGCAGAGGACCAGAGGAGAGAGGAGCCAGGGAGAGAAACCGCCTCGTGCGAACAAAGTCCATATCCTGGCGGAGCTCCTGACGCCTTTCGGAAAAACGCATGTCAATGCGGGTGGCCAGATGAATAAGTTCATGCAGGTTAGCAGGAATTTCTCGTGCGGCCAGCACATCTTTAATGTTGATGGATAGGCCTTTTTTAAAGGTCGCGCAGAGGGCCTCATTATTCCAGGATAATTCGGAGGCAAGAGTACGGAATTGGATGGCGTACTCGCCAACAGAAGAATTACCCTGGACCAGGTTCAGCAGGGCAGTCTCAGCAGAAGACTCTCGGGCAGGTTCCTCAAAGACACTTTGAATCTCCGTGAAGAAGGAGTGTACAGAGGCAGTGACAGGGTCATTGCAGTCCCAGAGCGGTGTGGCCCATGACAGAGCTTTCCCAGACAGAAGGCTGACTACGAAAGCCACCTTAGACCTTTCAGTAGGAAACTGGTCCGACATCATCTCCAAGTGCAGGGAACATTGTGAAAGAAAGCCACGGCAAAACTTAGAGTCCCCATCAAATTTATCCGGCAAGGATAATCGTAGGCCGGAAGCGGCCACTCGCTGCGGAGGAGGTGCAGGAGCTGGCGAAGGAGATTGTTGCTGGAGTTGTGGTAATAGCTGCTGTAGCATCACGGTCAGTTGAGACAGCTGGTGGCCTTGTTGCGCTATCTGTTGCGACTGCTGGGCGACCACCGTGGTGAGGTCGGCGACAACTGGCAGTGGGACTTCAGCGGGATCCATGGCCGGATCTACTGTCACGATTCGGCTGGCTGGAGGTGGATCCTCTGTGCCAGAGATGGATTGGCGTGGACCGTGTTGGTGGACCAGTTCTAAGTTGCTACTGGTATTCACCAGAGCCCGCCGCAAAGCGGGATGGTCTTGCAGCGGCGGTAGCAACCAGGTCGTATCCACCAGCAACGGCTCAACCTCTCTGACTGCTGAAGATAGGCGCGGTACAAGGGAGTAGACAAGAGCAAGGTCGGACGTAGCAGAAGGTCAGGGCAGGCAGCAAGGATCGTAGTCAGGGGCAACGGCAGGAGGTCTGGAACACAGGCTAGGAACACACAAGGAAACGCTTTCACTGGCACAATGGCAACAAGATCCGGCAAGGTAGTGCAGGGGAAGTGATGTATAAATAGGGAGTGCACAGGTGAACACGCAGTGGCCCTTTAAATTGCAGAGACCCGGCGCGCGCGCCCTAAGGAGCGGGCCGCGCGCGCCGGGACAAGACCGACGGGGAGCGAGTCAGGTACGGGAGCCGGGATGTGCATCGCGAGGGGGCGCCTCCCGCATCGCGAATCGCATCCCGGCTGAGAGAGACATTGCAGCGCACCCGGTCAGCAGGTCTGACCGGGGCGCTGCAAATGCGAGGAAGTTGCGAGCGCTCCGGGGAGGAGCGGGGACCCGGAGCGCTCGGCGTAACAAGCCCATAGGTCAAGCTGCGGGTCATCTGTTAAGCTGGTGCTCTCTGGGTAACATGTGATAACATCATGTGAACGTATCATGTAACATCTCACAGGTCCTTTAGACAATTACATTAGTCCTCCAAAGGCCCTTTATACTGTCTATACATTAGTATACTGACTATACATGTAGTACACTAAATAACATTAAAGCAACAGCAGCAGAGACACTGCAGGGGAGCCCCAGGTCACTGAGGGACTCAACCTGACAGGGCCTTAGTGTAGTACAGGACCAAGTCCTGTACTGGGACATTCCACTTGCATTTGGTGATTTTTGTTAACACAGTTCTCCGTTTGAGATCAATCATGTATTTTGGAGTTTAGACTGTTGTTATTATTATTATTATTATTACTGTTATTTGAAAAATTGGAAAGGCGGGATGATGTAACTTTTTATCATATTCCTTATATTTAAAAAAAAAAAATTTACATTTTATACACTTTTTTTCTTTAGTTTTTTTTTTTCAGAGCCATACTACTGTATGCCTAAATATGGTTGAACAAACCAAACCCACCCACCCTATAGATTAAAAAAAAAAAATAATGAATAAATTTAAAACAAAAAGTAGTCACTAAGAGCCGAAGCCCATTTCTGGCTTACATCCCTCTATAAATTTAAAAAAAAATTACCTCATATCACAAAAATATAACCTTTTTAAAACATATTTTTAAAAATAAAACCCCATGTATCAAAACTATTTGAATAACTGAGCGAGTTAAAACTTTATAGTTTTCAAATTTGCATGTGGGTCCTTAAATGGGCACTCTCATTAAAACAAATGAAGTTTTCTGTTTTATTTGTGTTTATAAAACTGCCACTAGGTGTCTCCCTACTTATCCAGAGCACATTTCCCCCCATCTCTTGCAGTGACTTTGGACTCCTGCTGGACTGGCAGAAGTCCAAAATCAGGAAATGCTGAGGGAATGTGTGTAGCTTTATCCAATCATAGTTCATCTCACACTGAACTGCTCTGGGCTGTGTGTAGCAGAGTGAGGGAGGAAGTTTTCCCCTATATGGCTTGAGATGATGTCACGCCTGCTGGGGAACGCCCCTTCCCAGTCTGTGAATCTGACTGAGACTAAGCAGAAAATACAGAGAAATATGAAGGTATAAAACTAAAAAATAATAAAAATAAAGGTAGGGGGTGGTTTATCATGATGGGGGCAGTGAACTGGGAGGATTATAAAATTTAACAACATCATGAGAGGTACTCTTTAAAAAAACAAAGAGGTGTCTGGTTTAGCTGGGGTAAGACTGGCTTGGTCTTAAACTGGTTAAATAAAAAATATTCAAGGTAAGAAAAGTTGTTTACTGGTTAGACACTGTAATATTAAGGACCTTAGGGAAGTCTTCCGCAGGGATAAGATTAAATCATTTAGGTTTTACGGTGATTAACTATATAAGCGGCGCTCAAAATATTCAGTTCTTAGCACCTAGTATATGAAGGTCACACTATTTAAATGGTGAGTTTTTCTATTTGTGGTGAGTTTTACTTACATGTATATATTATATTTTAATGTTCATCTTTTTTCAATTTGTTTTAAACATTTCAGGGATGGTAATCATAATATACCATCAATAAACAGAAATTTTCCAAAGAAACACATCACTCATACCAACAATGCAAGTATGTGTACCGCTCACTCATACTGCAAATCACCAGTCCACCTGTGCAAGATCACACCGCTCCGGCCCTGGCTTAGTAAACGAATATGAAGAAAGAGATGCGTCCAGCACCAAAGGCTTGCAGGTAAAATCAAGGCTTGATTTATTAAATCTTCGTGACTGTTGTCTGAAGATTTAAGGAGTACCTATCATGATCTAAACTCTCCCTAATTCCCCATCCCCCAACTCTCACTGACACTATCCTTGTGTTTCTTTTTATTCCAAAACCCCCTCTTTCTACCTGATTTATTGTTTTCTTGGCTGCTCATTCAGCTGTCCTAGTGTGAGGGAGGAAGAGGGCGTGGCCCAGCAAAGAGGCTAGCAACACAGCAGCTTGCAGCTCTGAATCTTCTCCTCTCTGATTACAACTGCATGTGCAGAGAGAAGAAAGATCGGAGCTCAGATAGTAAAATGAATGAGGGCATGCAGTAAGTCAGAGTCAGGAGTATGCCCTGCTGTGCTATGAGCACAATGCTGGCTCCTGCCTGTCTGATTGACAGACAGGGAGCAGTGCTGAGCTTGTCTGTGTCCTGGTTGCAGTCGGAGATTTAGGACTCTAGCATGAGTCTGAAATCTATAAAAAAAAAAAGGGCTTGCGGACAGGACTGGTAGGGAGACCTCTAGTGGTCATTTTTTCAAAGTGGAAAATTAAATAGAAAGAAGCATATTTTTTAATAACATGCCATTTGAAAGTTATTCTGCATACATTAACCTATAATATATCAAAAGTTTTTTTTCATGAAAGGTACCCTTTAATAAAGCAAGCCTTGATTTTTACCTGCAAGCCTTTGGTGCTGGACGCATCTCTTTCTTCATGCACAAACATAAAGGAAACATCTTGGAACCTCCCGGCCTTTTTAACGCAGTTGTGCCACTTACTTGACTCCTTCCCAAAGCAGAAGAGAATTCTGAGCCTCTCAACCACTTTCAGAACATCTGTAAGCCACTCTACATACATCCTTGTCCAAGGAACAAAAACAAAAATGTATCTCTTGGCCCATAACTCATCATACAGTGTTTACATGTACCCTGGTTATTGTGTGTCCCTCATCGATTGCCTCTTTACCTGTTCTTACTTCATTAGTAGTTAGGCTGTGTGGGCCTAACTTTCTGCAAAATTTCTTATTTTTTATTCACTTTCAAAACTGAAAAAAAATATGTTGGTTGAAACAACATCTAGACCAGTGGTTCTCAACCTTTTTTGCCTGAGTACCCCTTGACAGCCCATTCCCAATAAATTATACCCCAGATTAGATACATTTTTGTAGTGACTATAGTATAATTCATTTGGTTTACTTTCCTCTATAACAGGCCCCCTGTTTCTGTTCTCCCTATCTCCCCAGTCCCCGATTTACAGGTGATGTCTTCTCTAACCAGAGATATTTACTTTTCTTTTCTTCATTATCTGCCCCAGACCGCCATTAAGATTTCTCCCATACAAGACTTCTCCACAGAACCAGCCAAACAAACATTTTAGGCTCCATTCTGCATTACAATACCCACCTATTTACAAACTCCCCATGTTTATTGTCACACACAGTAATAGTACCCGCTTTGTGTCCCCATAAAGTTGTTAGGCCCCCTCTGTACCCCCAAGTATAGCTGTAGGTCCCTAAACTGTCCCCAAATATAGATGTAGGCCACCATACTGTCCCGCTTTGGTGCTCCTCTGGTCTGGGGACCTATTGTTATGGCTCATAGCAGTAGGTCCCCAGTCAGCAGGGGCAGTGGCGCAACAAAGCTGATGGTAGCTATGGCCCACAGCAGCCCAGTGCCCGCACTTCCCCTTTGTGTCCTCCTGCTCCGCTCCTCGGTGCAGTAATGTCAGCCTACCATATCTTTCAAAGTGGTCCAGACCAGTAACCAGTGGCTGTGGCTGCCATTACTGGTTTTTTTTCAAGTACCCCCTGGAGAACTGCTAAGTACCCCTGGGGGTACTTTTACCCCAGGTTGAGAACCACTGATCTAGACTTTAGACAGGCCCCTCCCAGACCCTAACTAGCTGAACCCAGAAGAATATAATCTACCTTTCTAAACACTTGGTAAAGTTTTAAAGGGGTACTCCGCTGCTCAGCGTTTGCAACAAACTGTTCCGAACGCTGGAACCGGCAGCTCGTGACGTCATAGCCTTGCCCCCTCATGACGTCGTGTCCCGTCTCCTCAATGCAAGTCTATGGGAGGGGGCGTGACAGCTGCCACGCCCCCTCCCATAGGCTTGATTTGAGGGGGTGGGATGTGATGTCATGAGGGGGAAAGGCTATGATGTCACGAGCTGCCGGTTCCAGCGTTCGGAACAGTTTGTTCCAGATGCTGAGCAGCGGAGTACCCCTTTAAGTACTAAAATATTTTAATGGAAAACAGTGGGATGTGACATTTTCTTCTCTTACAGAATGCTGTCTATGGCGATAGACAATCACACAAATATAGAATTCCTCATTCTTCCATTCTCCTCCAAGCCTGATGATAAACTTCTAATTGTCTGTGTTTTCTCTACCGTTTACTTATTGGGAATTCTTATGAATTCAGTTGTTATTGCAGTGATCTGTCTGGATGTGCATCTATACTCCCCAATGTATCTATTCTTCTGTAACCTATCGGTGATAGACATCTGCTACACCACAGTCGTTGTCCCTAAACTTCTACATATCCTGTTATCGGGGAATGGCTTGGTATCCTTCACCCAATGCTTCACCCAAATGTACTTTTTCTTTACAGCAGCCAGTGCCGAGGTGATACTTTTCTTTATAATGGGATATGATCGATACATTGCGATTTGTCATCCCTTGCACTATCACCAAATCCTGAGTATGAGGACCTGTACACTTATTATGGTCATCATGTGGGTTT